>NW_026083105.1:0-90731 GCF_020184175.1 Aphis gossypii
ATTAATATAATCCACCGTACTATGTCAAACTTGGTATAACTTTGATATTTATTAGAGTTAAATCATACACTTACATACAAACAGCACTAGGTCCGCGATCTACCGCAGATAGATAAGTAGATAAATAAATATAGAGTATAAACTACTAATTAGTACGTAATACATATTATGCGGAACAAAATTAATAATAGTGTAATCAAAGTAATATTTTACAGAGTTATATTAGGTAAATAATAATATAATGATGATAATATTATAATATAAGTCTACAACAGTAACAACTTTAAAATTACACATGAAAAAAATGTTCATTATATTATCATATTACTAGTTACTACATTAATTATAGTGTTTGTGGTTTATGTACGACGATCTTAGTTGTTTTTTTTTTGCTGTTGAGCATCAATAATATATTGTGGATTTCTAATTGGTCTTCCTGGATACCTTGGGTCCACGATCTCGGGCAGCAGACAATCGTAAAAAAATGTTTGTAATTTTGGAAACATTTGCTCTTCCCAAAATTGCTTATCAAAAAGAATTGTTTCAGCTTTCATTTCTTTTGGAGTCCACACAGCAAATACACAAAATTTTTTTGCGCAATTATCATTCAAAATGTTCCACATCTATAAAAATACCACAGTCATGAATACGCTTGTTCAAAATGTTTTCTAATTCTTTTTTAGCAACAACCTCATTTTCACGACCATAATCTAAAGACTGTACTATTATTTGTGTATTGTATAAAAGACTCTTAACAATATTTTCACAACTAGTATCTGGTCTTCGACAGATGATACATCCAAAATTAGAAGCCATTAAAAGTTTTCTCCGTACTTCATTCCACTGTACATTTGCATATTGTTTGATAGTCTCTTTTTGAATATTGTCTCTTTTTGAAGCTACTTCTCTCATTTCATTTAAAACCTCTTCTTTTTGACGATCAAATTCTATATGATCCATATCGTGTCTAATGGCATTTTCTCCGTACGACAAATCGGGACCAGACGTGTTTTTAAAAAGTTGTTTTTTAAATCTTTTATTTTTTATTCTGGCAATATTTTGAAGATTTTGTTTTTTTTTTCCTTTTTAATTCTATAGCACTTATAAATCCTCGTTTTGATGGACTTTAAAGTGTAATACCTTATGCAATGAATAAAGCGGGCGACTTGTGTTTTTAGTTACGGCTGCTAGCATGCATTTTCCAGAATAAGAACGATTCATTTCAAAGTTTATTCGTTTTCCACCGATTATTTTAGCAATAATAGTATTATATGACTCTACTATATTGCTGTCCATATCTTGTAATAAACTACCACTGTGCCTTGCCAAATTTCTAATATGTTTCAATACATTAGCATAAAATTCTTGATCTGTAGTCTTAATTTTTTCTATATAATCTGCAACGTCTGTTTTATTTTTGGTACAAAAATATGAAGCACACTCTTCATGATGACTAAAAACATGATTAATACTATTCATTATATATTTTCTAAGCTCGGTAACAGAATGCCCATTTGTCTTACGATACATGATAGCAGATACGATACCCCGATGAATTCTAAGTATATTACCACTTAACATTTTGCGATGTTCAAGCTTACCCAATTGTGCTTTAATGGTCATATCTTTTAATTTATTGCAGAGATTTTGTAAAAGATGATTCCTACATCCCACTTTTTCAACGGTTAAATTTTTATATGGTCTTGCCTCTAAAATTTTTTTATACACACTACTGTCACCATCTGCAATAAACTTGTTGTATCTTATACCATACATTTTCTCACTTTGCATAAAACCTTCAACAATTATTGATGATTCCATGCCCGATGAACTATTCGTAGCTGACCAATTTTTAGTACATTTGTGCGCTGTTAGACTGTCATCAGCTGATTTTATACGGGCACACATAGAACAGTATTTATTTCTTATACCAAGGAAAAGCAATTTTTTTCTTTTGTAACCAATTATGGCAGCCTGAAATCGTAAAATAAAGATATCGAATAGGTTAATAAAAAAATCGCAACTTAATATTTATATACTTGTTTCTTTTAAAATTTAAACAAAACTGATTTATTTTATGTTGATTATTATCTCCATATTTTATTTTCACTCAAAGTAAGTAAGTTTTATTTTGATATTTTATATTAAAATAATTAAATAAAAGATTAATAAAAAATGTAGAAAATACTAATTAATAAATATTTTTATTTTATTTAATTTCCATTAGATTACTAATATTATTATGTACTTACTGTGCCAGATAATGAGTTATACATTGTCCTGTACGATAGTTTACACCAGCTTCCATCTGCGACAACTGTAACGAGTGGAGTTCCGTCATTATCGATATTACCTGCCAAAATTGCAAGTTCTGCTTCTTCTTTAGCAGCTTCTTCCATTGCATTAGCTGCAGCCCTCTCATATCCCGTACAAACAATAGCATGATGTTTATCATATATATATTGTGACATAGGAGGTATCTCAATTGCACATGTAATTGTCTTTAGCTGGTTGAATCCCGCTCCAACACTCATATTTCCAGCTACAATCGCTATATTTAGGTTCATTACTTCTTGATCTTCTTTATTTTCTGAATGTATAACTTTTTGAGTTTTACATAAAAAACAAATGAATTTAAAGCTTGATACTAATCCATCGCGCTTTTCATTCACGCAGACCATGTCCTTAAAAGAACAATCGTAAGGCTTGTAGTTATCAGCATCTATTATTTGCTTAAAAATATAAGCTATGTCGACGATTCTACGTCCAAATAAACCGTGTGTTTTGGTATAATTTTTTTGGGGTAAAACACTAATATTTAGCTTTGTATTTTCTACATCGGCAAATAATTGAATCGAGGTGTAATTTTGAATTTCAGAAATCACTGGTTGAATTTGAGTGCGTACACTAGTTGATGCGTACCAAGTCTCAACAAGTATGAAATTGTTGGCCACGCAATATAAATATACCGGTGTCGGTGACCCTTATGGCAAGGACTGTACAGAGTATAACAGAATAACATGTATATATAATAAAAGACAAATATTGGCGTAGGTGATAATAATAAATAATATTTCAAATAATAATAATTTGGTACAACAGGGTAGTGATACTTAAATACTAGTGTTAGTACCCCGACGTCACTTAATACAAGATGACGCTAATAACAAGGAATAATTAATACTATGGAGTATAATATAATAACAGACAGTTATGCTTTGGCGTAAAGCCGACTCACGTAACCGATATGCAGTACGCCTGGGTGGATATGGAGATGACGATAAACTTGACGCAGATGACGACGGTTATATGCTGATGGTTTGATGAAGCGAATGCGGCATATGGTGACACAACGGGAACGAACGGTATAGGTATATAATACCGTAGGTAATATACCGAGGTAATGTATTAGTTACAATGACGACCGCTTAGGGGCTCAAAAATACGTATGGTGGCGCGAGCGTATTCGTACCGAGTGCGTAACGTCGACTGGTTCCGCGACAACGCAGAGATAGCTCGGTGGGTCCGTTGTCACAGTGACCTTTGCGACCACCGCGTTAGGTTATATAATAAGTATGCACTATGCCACTATATATAAATATGAAAGTATACGTAACACTAGTACTAGAGTTTTAATCAGAATTATCGTTTTCTCTGCACAATCCAAAAATAAATAATCAACATTTATATTAAAAAAAAAAGTAAAGCGATTTCATAAAAATTTAAAATTCAAACGCACTTAAAATTTTTCCTATTATGATTCTTAGAGTTTTCTCTATAGATACTTGAAGAAAAACCTATGGAAAACTTAGTTTTGTATTTTTAATCCTTAGTTATAAACACAACAAATTTTTGATTTTTCAACTTCAAAATTATTTGCAAATTTTCGCGTTTTCGACAGATTTTGTAAAAATTTGAACTATAAACGCATATAAAAAAAATTGTGACTAACGATTTTTAATTTTTTTTAGCTACAATAAGAACAACTCATAAGGAACCTTGTATTAAATTTTCAAGTTTTTTTGGTCATCCAAAATTTTTTTACCGACATTTAAAAAAAAATTCGCATAAAAATCGAAAATTTCAGTGGTCTATAAATAACTCAAAAAAAGTCAAAATTTTTGAAAATTTAACTATGTACGGATACCACTGACATTAACATTTGGTGAAAATTTCAAGTATTTTCAGTGATAAGTTTTTGAATTACAACCATAAAAAAAAATCGATTTGGTCGAAAACTGGTTTTGCGTAAAAATTGCCGTTTTTCCGTAATTTTTTTTTTGTTTTTCTCGATTTTTTTGAAAACTGTTGGAAAATGTTAACTTTTCACTCTATAATGCACCAAGGATATTCACTTTTACATCGGAAACCACCCCCATAGTTTGAAATTGGAGCATTATTTCGACTAGTTATGCTGTACACAGACACAAAAAAAAAAAAAAACAAACAAACACATCAGAATCATCTTCGTTCAAAATCTAAAAAACTTATTGCAAGCTTTTATCTCTTTTTCTGATGACGTGTTCCAATTATTACACATGTTGCGTCCCGACTAGGTCGATTCATGCATCAACGTACAAAATGAATACGTCGTGTTGTTCAAGTATAAGTTAATTGTTTATTAAAATAGTTCTTGCACGAATACAATTATTATAAGCTTAAAGTAAAATATATAAAATGAGATGGTGAGTGGTGTTACGACCTGCCTCAGAAACTGATATCAAAATGACTTGAGTGGTGTTACGACCGGCCTCTGAGTGTCATAGGTATCCCTATTCGTTGGTTATACTGTAACCGTCTGTCGAGCTCTTGTCTCGGTCTTTCTTATATATGATTTCTTACAAGAGTGGGTGGTGACTCCGTCATACGAGGGGTCCCGGAACGACTGCTTGTGTATTCTTACCCATGATTCTTATCGAATCGTCAAGACACCGAGTTTCGACTTTTGTAAAGAGACGTGTGATTTTTATAAAAAATGGTAAAAACTGGTTTTGCGTAAAAATTCCCGTTTTTCCGTCATTTTTTTTTTTTTGTTTTTCTCGATTTCTTTGAAGACTGTTGGAAAATGTTTATTTTTTACCTCTATAATGCACCAAGGATATTCACTTTTCCATTGGAAACCACCCCCGAAGTTTGAAATTGAAGCATTATTTCGACTAGTTATGCTGTACACAGACACAAAACAAAAACAAAACAAAAAAACATACATCATTGTAAAATCGATACAATCACTCCGTTCAGAATCTAATAAAAGTTACGGAAAAACGGGAATTTTTACTCTAAACCCGTTTTCGACCTTATCATTTTCAAAAAATTTCACCAGTTATTTAGATTAGCACTTTTTTTACATAATTTAATTTTTAAAATAATTCGTTTATTTGAATGCTATTTATAAGGCATTTGAAATATTCGTTTTTGTTTGGTTTTTTTTTTCATAAATATCGATATATTTTTTTTGGCTAAGTCAAAATACTTGAAAATTGAATACAAAGTTTCTCATAAGTTGGTCTTATAGTGATTCAAAAATTATAAGAATACATAGACACAATTTTTTTTTATTAGTATTTGAAGTTAAAATATTGTCAAAACTTCGTCAAAGTCATGAATATTTGCAAATTATTTTGTAGGTATAATTCATAAATGTTTTTGTATGAGTAGCTAAGAGTTGAAAATATAATACAAGATTTCACAAAAGTTAAGTTTAAAATAATTATAAAAGAACTTAAATGTTGGCGTATTCAGACCATTAAAACATAAACCACCTTTTTAGAAAATTAAAAAAATGTTCTATTTAAAAAATACACGCATAAAATAATGATTTACTATCAAATAATTCTAGATTTTTGTTATAGTTATAAAATACTATTCATATACAATGTTACCAATCACTGGATACAAATTTAACAATCTTATATATTATAATAGTGATCTACTTGATCATCACCTAATGTACCGCAGAGCGGTATTCACTTTACCATTCTTTTTTTATGATGCAAGATAATTTAAATGTTTGAATTGTCCAAAAGTATTTTACAGATTATATCATACGTTACAACATTTACATATCAAAAAAACACTTACGAAATCTTATCTACTTTTGGTTTTTTCGCGGTGTGAAAGTTTCTAATTGCATTTATATTTCCTTTATGATTTTTCTTTTGGATGGAGGAATTTTCGATTTTGCTGCATATCTTGGACTCATTTTTAAATAATATTGTCTACAAAAAAACCAAACTTGACAGGATGGTTGTCGACTGTCAAATAATCATAATTCATAATGCTATCGTTCAATAGCAGAGGATAATATTTAGATAAACAATTATACATTTATAGTACTTATACTACCTAGGTACCAGGTACCTATGTATCTAAGTAATATAAGTTATAATGAAATCTTCTTTATCTATATCTAAAATATATTATATGCATTTACTATTACCATTATATATGTTTAATCAATGCTATTGTGTACACTGTACCTATTGGCTATTACAATAATACTATTAAATTACAAGTATTGGTGCCGTATCTGATTTTTCTAGGAACGCGACGGCGCGACATAATATTTTGATGTTTGTGGTAGTAAGTGACTGGTTTCGCTACTCGCGTTTGACGCGGCGCGTCTATTCGTTTGACGCGGCGTCTGGCGTCAGTACCGGTCCGGACCAGTGTTGCGTCAAGACGCCCGGCGTCAACATGT
Organism: Aphis gossypii; assembly: GCF_020184175.1. Classification (NCBI taxonomy): domain Eukaryota; kingdom Metazoa; phylum Arthropoda; class Insecta; order Hemiptera; family Aphididae; genus Aphis; species Aphis gossypii. Next base: position 6,701 of record NW_026083105.1, read on the forward strand.
CAAAAAAATTTTCATTTTCCTCGACAGAGGACGAAGCTTTGATTACACTTGTGGAAAATAACAAATGTATTTACGATAGTAGCCATAAACAACATAAAGACAATTATGTTAAGGATAATATTTGGAAAAATATATCCGGAGAAGTAGGAAGATCAAGTACGTATTGAAAATATAATTCTTAAGTATTTATAGTTTATAGTAGTAACTAACATACAAACTTTATTTTAATATTAATTATTTATTCGTTGTCCTCCTTCCTCCTATTGTATAGTCGATGACTGTAAAAAACGCTGGAAAAATATAAGAGACACGTACTTGAAACAGAAAAAGAAACTTCCGACAGGATCAGCAGCTCCACATAAAAAACCTCGATATACAATGAATTTATCATTTTTGGACACCGTTGAATATGAAAGAAGGTATGCTCGTACTTAAAAGTTATATTATGTTATAAAATTGATTCATAATAGTTATATAAGAAATTACATAGGTGGATCTACGGATGTGCCAATAAGGCACATCCTAATGTAAACCAAAAAACTAATTAATAATAATATATAAAATTATATAAATGTATTATCATAACATTATAGTTAATATTATATTTGAATTATTTTGACTTCAGTACTATAACAAATATGGGCATAAATGATGCTGATACGTCAAATGCGTCTACTACAGACGAAATTGAACCTGAAGTCCAACAAATCATACAAAACGATGAAGAACAAACAGAAAATATTGTGTCCGATTTGCCATCAAGTTCATATGCAGGAAAACGTATTCGGTCAAAAGACGATAAGATTTCTGTCATTTTAGCCAAACGATCAAAGGAAACGAAGGATACCATACTATGCATTCAAGAACAAAATAAACTGTTAGCTACAAGCATGAAAAACCTGTGTGAAGAGGATGAAATTGATATATTTTTTAAAAGTATTGCAATGACGGTTAAAAAAATGCCACAGCAAGCGATCAAAGAAGCGAAACTTAAGACACTTACGTTGATCACTGAAATAGATGACAAATATTCAACTGGTCCAACACTACCGTATCAAATACCACCAGATTATAACAATATGTACCAACGTCAACTGAGTTCACCAGCCAGCTCATACAGTACCTCAACATCAACATCACAAGGGTTTTTGCCGTTCAACTATGGTGACGAGTCTAATGGTTAACCTTTAAAATTTTTTTTTTAATTTTAAATAGTTGGTGCTTACAATAAGTTTATTTGTAAAGTTACTTTTTATTTATTTTTATTTACTTTTGTTATATTTTAAAATTCACTTGTTTTTATTCAATATTGTTTGTTGATTTTATTTAGAAACAATAAATTAACCAAAATTCTGGTTTAAATTAAAATATATTTTGTTGTTATTTTAAAGAAGTTATATTACTACTATAAGGTACTATAGATAGTATATTAGATTTATAGCTTATTTTGTAGCTCTATAGTATATTCGCTATCGAATTAATATCGTTTGAAATAATCAAATATAAATACGTCTATTAATATAAAAATGAGAATTTACATCAAACGAAATAGTATATTATTTAGTTTATAGGATATTAAGACGGTTTTTCTGAATATAAATAGGTACAGACTACAGAATATAATATGTTATATGTAGAAATTAGAATCATAAATAATAATAATAAAACACATTTTTCGTGGGTAAACACAAACATATTTATTACAAGTTTGTATTAATAATTAAGTATAATAAATAATAATAATGACAATATAAAATATAATATGGGTGAATAATAATACTATGAAACTATAAATTAAATTTCATGTTTGCCACGTTGCAGCTCCTTCGTTAACAAAGTACTCTTTAAAAATGTCTCTCACTGCGACGCCTTCTGTGCTTAAAAATCCACTTTCACTGGCTAAAGACGTCATGTTAGCACTAGGAGGTTCTTCTGAATCGGGTTGATAAAATATCTTTCCATTTTTTTCCAAATATGCGTCTCGTAACATATTATGTAAACAACATGCTACGATTATCAAGTCATCACACGTTGTTGTATTTATATTAATGGGTTGAAAAAATACTCTGAATACTTTACTTAATAATCCGAAAGCATTCTCTGTAACTCGTCGAGCACGACTGAGTCGATAATTAAATATTGTTTTTTTACTATCTCCTTTGGCTGACTTTTGTGAAAATGGTCTTAAAATATGTTTGTGCAGTCTGAAAGCTTGATCACCAAGTATGACGTGTGGAACTTTTATGTCAGTGCCAGGAAGTGCACAATCCTCAGGGAATCCAAATGTATAATTCAATATTTGCTGTCCCGTACTTGATTTCAAAAAAATTCCACTATCTCCTTCTCTCCCAAACGATCCGACATCAATAGCTATAAATTTATAGTTTGCGTCCACCATAGCCAACAACACGATAGAAAAATATTCTTTATAATTAAAGAACAAAGAACCTGAATTACTTGGACATTGGATTCTAACATGTTTTCCGTCAATTGCCAGTACACAATTAGGAAAGTTCCACTTCTGATAAAATTCATCTGCTTTAGTCTTTAAGTCAACTTTACTGGGATCAGGCAAAAATAGTGGCATTAATTTTTGTTTCATAACTGCTAAAGTTTCTCTCACTATAATACTAATATAGCTGTGGGAAATACGAAAAGCAAATGCCAAAGATCGGAAGGATTCTCCTGTTGCTAGGTACCTTAAAAAAAAAAATATATATTTTGATAAATAACTGGTAGTATACTTATAAAAATAACCAAGAAAATTTACATCTAATTAAATTAATTAAAATTTTTTTATAAAAATAATCAATATTTAAATATTTCAGGTTCTGGGCGGAGCAATGAATGTAATGATATAATGTATCTGTCATTACCCATTACCTTTTGAAGCAGTAATTTACAATTTAAGTTATTTTTGTAAGGTACTTAATAATATTATTCGTAGGTCTTTGAAGCTTTTTAAGTATAATATTCAATTTTATAATTATTTAGAATGATATTTTCAAATGCGATATTTTTAGAAAAAATAATTCAACCTACTGTATTACTAATAGGAAAATAAATTACTTTAATAGGAATAATACTTATCAAATAACTAAGGCTGTGAATTTAATGCACTAAAAAACTTTAAAAATGCATTAAAAAAATCAAAAATAAATACAATAAAACATGCACTAAAAATGCATAAAATGCAATATAAAATATTTACCAAAAATTATGATATAAAATGCACTGAAATGGTTTTTAATTTAATTTTTATATTTATATTGATATTACAGGCAATTTCATAAAAAATTAAAAACGTACAATTATACACCATCACTTAGTTTCTATAGGATTGTAAACAATGTAATTTTTTTTATCATTATTATTATTTAAATTTATTTTTCACCAATTTTAAGATTTATAAAATATAAATGATAGATTTACTAATCAATAAATTATTTTATATTTTATATTTAAAAAAAATATCAAATCTTACCTCAAAGTAAGTAGTGCTATTTTTCTCTGGAGATATTGGCTCAGGTACACGTAATGTCGGTTTCTTCGTTATTTCTTCTTGGACCAAAGATAAGATAAAATTGAATTGATCACGATTTAGACGAAGAAATTCCCGAAATTTTTCATCGTCGTTAATAAGATGTCCACTAATCAAACTTTTAAAAAAACCTTCAGATTTCCTCGTGGAAAATAAACTTTTGAAAGGTTTTCTTTTTTTTGGAATTAAGTTCATAAGTAATTCGTTTTCAATTTCTTCATTACGAAGCAACAATTCGCAAATAGTATTATTATTATTAATGATACTGTTCAAAATAAAATGTTGATTCATTTTGAAAAATCAAAAAATCACATCTGGAAACTACGTGTGGAAGAGACAACGGTCACAGTAGTACTAAAAGAACGGGATAAAATAATAAAATTTGCAGCGTCTGACGCTACAGGGAAAACAGGGTAAACGCAGCGTTCAGACGCCGCGTCAAGACGCGTCGTTCTATCGCGTCTAGACGCCACGTCTGGACGCTGCAGGGAAACTGTACCTTAATACGGGCAATCTTGCACGCACGCGTATTCACATGTTAGATACTAATAATGTGATCGCGAAAAATATGTTTTTTTTCACTCCAACAGACAATTCTAAATCCAACGATACGTCTCGACAATTATCACGATTTTCACCCTGAAATGATATTCGGATTCTCTGTAATATTTACAAGGGATCGATTGAAGAACATTTTCATATTTATATTTAGTTGATTAAATATTTAAGCTTGAAATTTTGATTTTTTTATCAACATTTATTGCAATCTAAATTAAAAAAATTAAAAATATGGCTCGGTCGATCTCTTGTACATATCGTGGAGAATCCGAATATTTTTTCAGAATGGAAATCATAATAATTGTCGAGACGTATCGTTGGATTTAGAAACAGTAGTTTTTGACAAAGAAAATGCTCATTTATGATGCCCCTTAAGTTTCATTATATATTTACACAATATAATTGTAGATACATTATTTCCATTGCGTGGACAGACTGATTCATAAATAAGAATATGGCCGCCACCTTTTTGTGTGATAAGTATGATTACCATGTTATAATATTTAAGTGTCCACCCCGTGAAAGAAGAAGATTATTAATATTATTTATTATTATTATTATTAAATTATTTATATTATTTTACAATTTCTGATTTTTCTTCTTAAATAAAAGATTTTTATCAAAATACTTGATTTTAAATTAATATCGTAAAATAATTTTTGTAACAATTGTTAGTTTTACAATGTTTTTTCGGTAATAATATTGAAATACGGAGAACCACTGGTTTTCTGTTATCGCGCCGCGTCTCAATTTATCTGGCAACAACCGTAGATTTGTAGATGATATATATAAGATATCTACAAATCCGGTATATGAATAAATAGGACCCGGGTCATTGAGATCCCAACCATACCTATGGTAACAACGTGGATTTAGTTGTCTCGGGATCAAATTATCGAGCCTTGATCTAAAAGTCCTAATAATAGGATTTGTCTGTTATCACATTAAAAAAAAAAAATTTAAAAAAAAATACATTACACTCGATCTCTGTATAATTATAATTAATTTATGTAAATTCATTATAAATGCCTAGTTTTGAGAATACCATAGTTAATTTTTAATAATTATAATACGTAAGTACTTTGAAACTAAAAATAATACCCTTTTTTATATTAATAGAACTTATGTACGTAATCTTATATGGCTTATTATATTTATTTAAAGTAGGTAGGTATTGCATTTTCTTAAGAAAATTAATATTAATTCTGAATTTCTTATATCTGAATAATTATCCCTAATCTCTTAATTTATATTTATTTGTGTCTGTGAGCCTAGATATACTCTGTGTTATTTAACCTTGATGTACATAGTGGGGAATGATTTATATGTCAAAGTTTCGCCCAAATGACGCTCAAAACCACTACCTTGTAATTAAGAATTTCGTGTTATTTAGCAAATTTGTATCTGTTTTTACTTTTTTTTCAAATGTTTTTAATATGCATACTGCATAGTTCATATGATATATTATCTATTTTTATGTATGGCTAATTTTTAACAGTTCAGTATGTTTCTTGCTTTTTCCTTCAATTTTTCAAATTTAACAAACAAATCAAATCATTGAAATACTATTAGGTTTTTTGTATGATTTGTATGTTGCTTTTCAAGTAGACATAAAATGTACCTAATTTATACTTTAGCTACCAACAAGTTTTAAAATATCAAATATTTTAGTTATTTAGAAATAAACTCTTTAAATTTAGTTTTAGGTATATTATATTTTTGAGATTTTTTCTTATCTATTCAAATCTGACATAAAGTGAGTGTTGTGATTAGTAATGAATAAAATAGTAAAACAATCAAATCCATAGCCCACGAGGTCAAAATGGTCAAAACTTAGCTTCCCTATTGATCATAAATTCCTTTTTACTAGCATAGTAGCATACCAGTGGTTATATAGTATGGTACCTATAAGGAACCTATTGGTTACTACTGTAATAGAAAAATAATTTATATTATTGTTAATTATTGTTGTTGTTAAATTAGGTTTAATGATTAATGATTATTACAATATATTATAATAAGTTTTATAATAATAATATATTATGTGGGTAATGTGTAATATGTATTTGTTTATTTATTTATTTTTATTTTATCAATTAGTTACAAAGATACTATTATAATTATTGTTTACAATAATGTCTATGATCTTGTTAACATTTACATTATTTTTGTTAGTGGCTTAAAAGGTTCATTAATTAGAATTTATAAATTATAACCATTAGAAAGAGCCACATCCCGTAAAAAATCAAATACAGATATATATAGAACTTTGAACTCATATAAATTATAAATATTATATTTTTCAAGTGCCTATGCCTATTTTTTATAACAGAAATTAATAGTCAAAAACTATTTATGTATATATTAACATTAGTACATACAAATAGGAAATAGTAATTTACAATCACCCTATCTGAAAAAAATGGTTAAGATTACGGTTACGTGGTAAACCACACAATAATTTACACTCCAAGAAAAATGTGTGAATCATTAATGTTTATGGTAACAATAGTAATCATGACAAAGAAAAGCTTATAAAAAATTGGGGAAAAGTCAAAATATGTGTACTCGGCCCAAAAATATATATATATGTGGGGTTATTATTACTATTATTATTATTATTATTATTTGTCTTATTAATATTATATTATTATAATTTGTATTATTACATGACACAGCGTAGACACTTATCAGTAGTCTGTGAACGAGTGAGAGTGAACTGTGCTGTGGAATTTTAAGTTATGTAAGAAAATATAAAAGTTCTGAGTTCCATAGTTGTTAATGTTTGTTAATCACCCTCGACCAATTAATTTAAAATTAATACAATACTGTATTCAATTCTACATATATTAAAATATTGTATTTCTTATAATCAGTCATCAACTAATGTTATATTGCACTATTACAGTTTAAAATGTGCACCATTTAAAGCAGGGTTTCCCAACCGGTGTGCCGCGAGGCCCATCTGGGTGTGCCGCGAAATTTCATGACTATTAATAAACGTTTCCGTAAAATTTCAGTAATTGGTTAAAATAGTTTTAACGATTCTCTTATGGGGGATATTGTTCACTATTTCTTATTAATTCATTTAAAATGTTAGTCAGTTAGTCGTTTGTAGTCGTACGAAGTACATTTATTATTACTGTGTTTTATTTTAACGGAAATTTTTTCTTTTCGCTTTACGATTATCATTCGTACTACGTGTAGCGCACGATGGATCGTTTAAGAAACGTAAATTAAGCGAAGAATTGCCTGATCCTTATAATGCTCATAGAGTTGATGTTGAGGAATTGCCTGGTCCGAGTATCAATCCTCCTAATGTTGAGGTGAGTGCGAGTAAAAATGCTAACGTGCGATCAAAAAATATTATCCGACAATATCACGAAAGCTATTTATCATTTGGTTTCACGTCGAGTGGTGAAGAAATGCCTATACCTCAATGCCTCATGTGTAGTGAAAAATTATCTAATGAAAGTATGGTACCAAGTAAGCTGAAAAGGCACCTGCTTACAAAACATGGTTTTGCGTCTGAAAAGCCTCTAGATTTTTTCAAAAGGTTAGCCTCAGATCAAAACAGACAGGCTTCAAAGTTTATAAAACATTCAACTGTATCAGATAAGGCACAGGAAGCTAGCTATGCTGTCGCGGAACTGATAACAAAAAAAATGAAATCTCACACAACAGCAGAGTCGACCATTTTACCAGCATGCTGTGAAATCGTTAAAATTTTGTTTGGTGAAGATTTTGAAAAAGAAGTTAGGAAAATTCCGCTATCTAATAACACTGTCCAAAGGCGTATTGAAGACATGTCTAAAGATGTTGAATTCCACGTGAATGAAAAACTTAAAGCAGCTGAATTGTTTGCTCTTCAATTAGATGAGTCTACAGATGTAACCGGAAAACCTCAGGTCATGACATTCGTAAGATTTATATGCGATAATGAGTTGATAGAACAATTTTTATTTTGTAAAGACCTTCCTGAAACTACAAGAGGACAAAACATTTTTAATTTGGTTAACAATTATTTTACCACTGCCAATATATCATGGAAGTTTTGTTTGAGTGTTTGTACAGATGAGTGCCCTCCAATGATTGGTCATTTAACATGTTTTTTGGCATTAGTTAAAAAAGAAAACCCGGGTATTATTTTCACTCACTGCTTCATACACAGAGAAGCTCTCGTTGCTAAATCTTTGATGCCTGAGCTCAATGAAGTATTGCAAACTGTTGTCAAAATGGTAAACTTCATTAAAAGTAAACCTTTGAAATCAAGATTATTTAATCAATTGTGTTCTGCTATGGACAGTGAGCACACCCAGCTTTTGTTTCACACAGAAGTAAGATGGCTATCTCGTGGAAGTGTCCTACAAAGATTTTATGAACTTAGAGAAGAGTTACTATTGTTTTTTACTTGTGAAGAATCAAAACATGCTGATTTTCTCAGTGATGATTCCTGGTGTGCCAAAGTAGCCTTTCTAGCAGATATATTTGAAAAACTGAATTACTTAAACAAGAGCATGCAAGGAAAGCAAGAGAACATTTTAACATCTACAGATAAGATCAGTTCTTTTCAACAGAAGTTGTTACTATGGATTTCAAAAATTGAAAAACAGACAAATTGGGATATGTTCGATCTTGTCAAGAACTGTCACGTTAATTCAGATCTTACAAACTTAATTTTAAAAACTCTACATTTGCTTTATGAAAATATAAAAAAGTATTTTCCGTCTTTGGATGTCTCATCAATGGACTGGGTGAGAAATCCTTTCATTGACTCAGCATATGAGACTGCATTGTTTACCACTGATGAAGAAAGTGAATTGATTGATATAAAAAATGACCGTGGTCTTAAGCTACAGTACTCTAAATTAGTTGAAGATATTGCGAGAGAGTCAAAGTTAAAAAAAATTGCATGAGTATCCCAAGATTTCAAGAAAATCTATGAATGCGATACTGCCTTTTTCTACATCCTATATTTGTGAAGCAGCATTCTCTTCAATGAATGCCATCAAAACTAAAAATCGATCACAACTGAAGAACTTGGAAGACGACATGAGGGTGTGCTTATCAACAATTCGACCACGAAGGTACCTAATAATGAAGAGAAAACAGTCCCAAATTTCTCACTAAGATTAGGTTTTTTATAAAAATTGTAATGTATCTTGTTTTTCCATTTCAATAAATTAAATATTTAGGATAATTGTAATAATATTTTTTTCTATCCTACCATTTTAAAATGTTTGATAGAAATATTATACTGATATACAACTACTTTGGTATTAATAATTAATATGATGAAAGTCTAGTGTAAAAAAATGTGTATACATAAATAAGTCAGTGACAAGTGTGCCGCGGCTAAATATAGGTTGGGATTAGTGTGCCGTGAGGGAAAAAGGTTGGGAAACGCTGATTTAAAGAATAAAAATGTTTTACTGTCACAAAAGTATTATTTATTTAAATAAAATTAAACAAAATTCATTTGGAATTTAGCTTAAAAATACAACAATTTCTCTTATAGTTTCTCGGCATAGTGGGCAAACCAATCTAGATAACCCTTCATAGTATGCACCACATAAACATGTATGGTTACATGGCCGTAATACCACATTAGATTCCTCGTTCAAACATGCGATGCAGACAATGATTTCTCTCATATTTTCAACTGCAAAGTAAAAGTAAGATAAGTTATAATATCAATACGGTCATAGTTAGTAAGTGTAGTATATTAAGTGCATATTAAAATTATTGATTGATGTGTGTGTGTGTGAAAATGTTAACATATAATTTGTTTTATTTAATTATTCTCTAGCTCCACTCAGAATTTAAAATAAAGATATACCTAGTATAAAGATATTAAATAACTATTGTCATACATTTTCACATTGATACATAAATATTTTAAGAGGTTAATCTTCTGCATTCGGTCTCCTGAAGTGAACATTAATTGATATATTTTCATCATTTTCTATCCTTACTGGTTCTAAAATGAATAATTTATTTAGTTCATGTATAAAAAGTGTATAAAAAGACAAAAAAAAAAAACAATAATAATTATCTTCAATAGCAATCTAAAATTCTAGATGAAGAATTGTTAACTTATAATGTTTACCAATTACCAACTATAATTCAATTAAACAAATATAATAATATACGTAGGAGTTTCAAGTTGTCTAACTGAGTAAAAAAAATGTGATCAACAGTTAAATGAAAAACAAAAAAAAAAAAAATCCATCTGAAATATCAAACTTGTTTTTAATAATTTATTTTTGTTTTCCCCAATTATTGAGAAAATTACTAGAATTTTGTCCTCCCAGCTAGGAGTACCAGCTAGATTCCTATCAGAATATATACTTAAGTTGAGGTTTTTTTTCTACTTTAAATTGTGTATACATACACTACCTAGTAAAATTAATACATTCATAGCTCTACCTACTCTAAATTGAAAATAATTGAAATTAATAAATATAATATATATAGTATGGAAATATTAAATAAATATTGTGAAATCAGAAGACAATCTACAACTACTCAGTACTCTAATTAACATTATTTAGAAGGTGTTTCTTTAAATTACTATAGTATCTATCATGATTTTTGAGTAAACAATATTAAAATTAATGTTTGGTAGGTATATAGTTTCAAAGCTAGTCCTATATTAAAAAATGAATATTGGTATATTACACATTGTTAAATAAATATTTTAAGAGGTTATTTATTACCTTCTTCATTCTATCTCCCGACATAAACAATCGGCATATCACCATCGTTTTCGGTTCCTATTGGTTCTAAAATAAATAATTTACTTAGGACACGCATAAAAATTCAAAAAAACAATAATAATCATCTTCAATAGCAATCTTAAGGAATTATTAACTAATATAATGATTACCATTTCCCAACAATCATTCAAATAAATCATACAATTTAAAAATATAACATCGACTGGATATAGTTAAATATATTTTATTAAACGTCAGTCAATACTCAATGTATGCATAACAGATCTAGTGAATATTAAAAAAAAAATTACTGAAAAACGGGCTGATAATTGTTTTGTGAATAAGTATTAAATTTTTAAAACAAAAGCTACATTTGTGTAAAATATATATTAATAATAGATTATAATGTATAAAGTATTATACTAAGTTCAGTATCTTATCTTGTCCAAAATACTGTGTTTCATATAGCGGTAAGGGTGACATCAAAGGTAGATTATGGTTTAGAAGTACCTGCTGGAAAAATGGAGGAGACGATTCATAACCATAAATTTGGTGCTCTGCTGGCTCTACAATAAATAAATAAATAATTTATATTTTGCTTATAGGTACAAAAACAAACAAAAAAGTAGACATGATTACCAATATGATCTGCAATATTATTCACATCACCGTCATCATCAACTTGTTGTTCTATAAAATAATAATAATACAATAAATTGTATAGGTAATTAAAATATTTAAGATCAAAATGACAATAAAATCATCTCTTAAATTTTAAATTAAATAATATGAAAAACTGAATCAAGGTAAAAAAAATATAGTCCATTGTATTCAGTTTGAATCTAAAAATGTTATAAAATATATGAATATAAAAGGAGACAAATGTGAAGCCTACATAAATGTCATAAAAGTGTTAGATTTTGAAACAAAACATACATTTTTTTGTACAACTAATATTGTAACCTATTCTAAATTAGATGGAAAAAAGAATTTAATCAATTAATCAATTCACTTTCATTGGGACGGTTTATTCCAAAATTCGGTGTACTGTGTTTACAGTAGCCCAAAAATTCGGCAACTGAAAATCTGTGGTTCCTCAACTTGGCTAGCCCAGTTTTTATTTTTTTGTCTTGTGCTATCCATAAACGTGGTCTTTGTTGCCTTATTTCAATCCCATCACTTGCTAACCGGTAATCATTGATTATACCACCCGTATATCTAATAAGCATTTCTGAAATAAAAACATTTGTTTAAGTAGGAAATACAAGACCTTAACCTTGTGTAACTGAAAAATATATCAAAAAAATTAAAGCTGACAATTTATTATTAAAATCAATCTTGTTCATACTTTACCTATAAATAGCCATGGGTTTGGGTTTGGAATATTTATATTAGTCATAAGATTCCTATGGCTTATTTCTAATACATTATTTGTATGCCGGTTCAAGTCTGTTACAGATTACAGACAGTAGTTCAGAAAATAAACCTATAAAAGTAGTTTTATTAGTATTAACTACTAACATTGAAAAAAAAAATCAGCTAGCTAAAACTCATAAAAATATTTAATTTTATTATAATTTTGATCCTCACTCAGTTATACTCATACTCTCAGTATTAGAGAAAAAATTAAATTATAACAATAACTATTTGTTTACAGAATCAAATTACCTGTTAACCAAGTCCTATTGAAATACTATAGGAATTGGAAAAATTTCAAACTTTCATGTGGTTCAACAGTATTATAAATATTGCTACGGAAAAAAAGTTCCAATTCCATAAAACCTTCACGTGTATTTTCTGGCGGTAATAATGCTATTGCCATCGCGATTCTAAAAAAGTTATATATATTTCTATGGGTTTTGTATAAACGAGTTAACCCTAAAATATAGGTATTTATAATATTTAGCAAATAGTATGAATAATAAATAAATATTATATTATTATTTCTTTATTTTAAGAACACAATTTAATTAGTATTTTTGATCTGTTTTAGGTTAGGTTATCTACATAGTAGTAATCTTACCTAATTCCTGGATTTTTCGCCACAAACATTGGGAGGAATGGAACCAACAACCGACAATTCTTGACCTCGGAATTGCAACCTGATGGCATTGACGGATGCACGCTCAAAATCCATCATAATTGTTTGTGGTTGCCAAGTGAGCTCAATTGTTTTAATATACATAAAAAGAGCATTGTATGCCTGCTCTGTTTTTCTGGACATTAGAGCGTAAACCAATGGAAACCCCTAATCAAATATAAAATTAATAAGTTTTGAAATTACTTAACGATAAATTTCATTTAAATGTTACTTAAGCTTTTAAATAATAATGAAATCAAAGAGTTGAGTGATCAGAAAATATCAAGCCAGTATTTCTTAAATAAAACAATTGAATAGTAAATTATATGAAAAAAAGATATTCTATCTTAATGGGTCCATTAGTTTACCATTAGTTTGTTGAAGTTTAATTTTCCCAATGAGTACCTATTGAGGAATATAAATTCTAAATATATCCACTTAATGACCATATAATAAGATATAAGAACAAATAGTTATTCATTTATTTATTACCTAGATATTTAATTCTAAATTCATACATTTGTAATTTTACTTATTAAATTATAAAAATTACCTATAAAATACCCCTGGCAAAAAATGAGTTTCATAAAAAGAAAAGAAATTCATTTCAATAAAATAACTTACAACATCATAACTAATACCCATAATGACGAATAGTTGTTGTCATTGTTCACCAAAGCTTGGCGCAGCATCAAATGTGCCATCAATATAAAAATGTTGGCTTGTCCCAAAAATGCTGAAATAAACATGATATTATGTATTAACTATTAATTAATAATAATCATTAAACATTTATTGATTCTTGTGAAACTCACTTTCTAACTTGAGGTGTTACAAAAACCAAAATAATACCTTCTTCTTCTGTCATACCAGTTCGTCCATGAAAAAAACATTGTTCCTGGATTTTTAATAACTCTGCATATTGAATATTTGTTAGTTGCTGTTGAAATCCAGTCATCGATACAGGATTTGGTGGTCTGTTAGCACTCCTAGTTCGTGCCTTTTGTCGCCTGTGTGCCTCAAACGGAGATAAATTTGCGTCAATGTAATTTGGCAAAGCAGATACCTCATCGTATATAGTGCGTAGAGGTAAACGTTCATTTTTTGCTCGTTGGTGTAGAGTTTTTCTAAATTCAGCCAATAGGTACTAATCGTTCTCTATTATGCTGATATCCAATATTCAGTAGAACTGTATTTGGTTCACCATTTAAAACTTTACCGCGGGCAGGGCACTTAAGTTTATATTTGAATAAACATTATTATTATTTTTATTAATAATATGGTATCTAATGAATATTATATAACATTAATTGCATATATTTATTCAAGCATTTTGAATTGTCAAAATGTCAAATGATAATCTATTACAAAAGATCAAACACATGAACCAATTAATTACAATTAAATTCGTTCTAAACTTGAATCATATTTGTAACAATACTTTATTTATATTTATTTTTTAATGATATCAATATTTTGAATAACATGTTACTGCCTTATTGGTTTCTAAAATGTTTTCTAGTTTATAGAGTTCACATCATGACTTATTTGTCTAACTCTCGAACTGGGTTTAATTATTTTATTCTCTAACAGAAACGATGTTAAAATAATATAAAACAATAAACCTATATAAAAATTTTATAAATTAATTGTTGTGTTGTATTAGGTAGGTATATGTAATTTTTTAAAGTTATTTATCAATTACCTATCACAATATCATTATGCGCTGTATCTAAAATCTAAAATTCTTAATCAATTAAGACCTAATTAAGTACCTAGTTTAAGCTTACAGACAATTTTACAATCATACAATTTAACAGGAAATTATAAAAAGAAAATTAAATTTTAGAAGTTATCTAATAATTAATTGTTATATTACATATTGATGAATCGCTTAGGGTCTACAATTTAGACATTAGAAAATTCATGATATAACAACACGGTATGATCGCAAAAAAACATTTTTCGTTCTAGTCTGCGCAATACGTCACTTGCTTACCCATATTATCAGTAACATTATTTGACTTCTTATCAATTGGGTTTTCAATTATTAGGTTCTGAACGGAGTGATAAATGTATTGATTTTACAATGATGTGTGTTTTTTTTGTGTCTGTCGACAACATTTGGAGCAGTAAAAATGCTTCGATTTTTGACTTCAGCCCCTCTTTGAAAAGGAAATTGAATCTAGTTAGTACTTTGGGGGGGGGGGGGTCAAAAGTTAAAAATTTTCAATATTTTTTAAATGAATCGGGAAAAACCCTAAAAAATTGAGGGAAAAACGGGATTTTTACGCAAAACCAGTTTGCGTCAAAATCGAATTTTTTATTTTGCTTTAACTCAAAAACTAATCGATTTAAATACTTGAAATTTTCACCAAATGTTTATATTAGCGTTCTCCATATACAGTTAAATTTTCAAAGAATTTTTTTTTGAACTATTTATAGACAATTGAAATTTTTAATTTTTCTAAGTATTTTTTTTTTTAAATAACGATAAAAAATTTTTGGCTGACCAAAAATCTTTAAAATTTAATACAAGGTTTCTTATAAGTTGTTCTTGAAGTGATAAAAAAAAATCCGAAATTGTTAGTCACAATTTTTTTTATTAGCATTTGAAGTTCAAATTTTGACAAAAACTCGTCAAAATCATGAATATTTGCAAATTATTTTGTAGTTCAAAATTCATAGAATTGTTTGATATTTATATCTAACGTTAAATATTTAGACTGATAAATCATCTCTGTTCAGAATCGTTTTTCGTATACAATGATACCTATCATTGCATTCAAATTTAACCTACTCTAGTCCGAGGTCCACCCCACCCCCTAATGTACAGCAGAGCGGTACCCACTTGCCGACTTTTTTTTTTTTTTTTATTGAAATATAAAAAGTTAAAAAAAATTATTTATTTAATGAACTAAACAACAGTATCATATGACCTAGATCCACAATCACAATCACAAATATCGATAATCTTACCATATTTTTTTACTACATTTTCAACAAACTGATTTCCTTTTGATAATAATACAAAAACATATTTCGGATTCCATCTTGAGTGTTCAATCCATGGATTATCTTCTTTTTCCCAATGATGCAATATAAGACCGCAGCAAAAACATTCAACAATATCTTTTTACCTAATCTAATCACCACTCATTCTATGACAATTTAAAATACACAGAACTTGGCGAAAAAACCAAATAATTTATTATATTTTGACGTAATAGTGATTTTTAAATGTAGTGTAGTGAACTGGTAGTGACCTCAGGTGCCGCTGACACTGCACGCGTTACACACATATATATATATAAATATATCTCTGGAACGCTTGTCGGTCGCACATAAGTAGAGGGAGTTTGGGTTGAGTAATAAGTTGAACACAACAATTGAGTTAGTCTAATATATAGTTTATTATGTTAAGAAAATATAGTTATAAGTTAATGTTTAACAATACTTAATAAATTTGAGGACAGAGTATAATGACTCTGCCCGAGAAGTTAGTTTATTTAAGACTTGGATCTAGACTTAGAGTATGTATGCGCCCAACACTATGGGCCGAAGGACCACTCGGTAATGCCCGAGAACAATGTACAGTACCACAACACGACCAATTATAAGGTGAACGCCGACTAAGTGACCAATAGGCAACCAAATGTACTTGTACGCCTTATAAATTGCAAGTAGGCAATTCTTGCGCTAGACGACGACACGGAGGAACGGGAAGAGAAATATATATATGAGATAAATAAGGGAAGTAGGATAATACAATTTAGTTATTGGGGCCGAGGGGCCCTGTGATCGATCCGGTCTGGTGCAATGACCACAGGAGGGAACTATCGATATGGGACAACTTAAAAAGACTTATAATTAAGGCAGGTGGTGGCGGGCTGGAGACTGGTCGGCTGGTGACTGATACGACTGGACGACCGGGGTGGCCTCTCACACACCACGGCGGGTGCTGGCGGTCTTACGCGGTGACAACCTCAATGGTGCTGACGTGATGGTGGAGCAGCGTCACACAGTAGTCGGAAGACGCTGGCGATGGTAGATGAATCAATGAGGTGATAATATGGTGAAGAAACTTACGAAGTGTGTCGTGGTATGAGGGTGTTTATTTTGTTTCGTCACAGTGAAGATACTCCGTGAATGATAGATCACGGAAGAATAATGATAATAGTAATACACGTTATTGCGCTCAATGCGACTTACAAAACATAAAAAAAAACCAATAAAAACTATGAGCCAAAATATGCTGCAATAGCGGAAAAAGAATCAAAAACAACAAAAACGTACATAAAAGATACGTAGTAAAAAATAATAATAATAATAAATTAATAAGAGATAACATATGATAATATACAACGGCAAAGCTGACCAATAATTATATAATATAATAGGAATACAAAGAGAATAAATATATAGATAGTATAATAATATTAAGATAATTTATAATGAACACGTAGAAGACGGAGTGGAGTATGGAGAGGAAAAAAAACAATTAAGACGGTGTCATGGTCGAGCATAAGCGATAAGCACTATGTTAGGTTAAACCAGTTTGCGTCAATATCGAATTTTTTATTTTGCTATAACTCAAAAACTAATCGATTTAAATACTTGAAATTTTCACCAAATGTTTATATTAGCATTCTCCATACACAGTTAAATTTTCAAAGAATTTTTTTTTGAACTATTTATAGACAATTGAAATTTTCAATTTTTCTAAGTATTTTTTTTTTTAAATAACGATAAAAAATTTTTGGCTGACCAAAAATCTTTAAAATTTAATACAAGGTTTCTTATAAGTTGTTCTTGAAGTGATAAAAAAAAATCCGAAATTGTTAGTCACAATTTTTTTATTAGCATTTGAAGTTCAAATTTTGACAAAAACTCGTCAAAATCATGAATATTTGCAAATTATTTTGTAGTTCAAAATTCATAAAATTGTTTGATATTTATATCTAACGTTAAATATTTAGACTGATAAATCATCTCTGTTCAGAATCGTTTTTCGTATACAATGATACCTATCATTGTATTCAAATTTAACCTACTCTAGTCCGAGGTCCACCCCACCCCCTAATGTACAGCAGAGCGGTACCCGCTCTTATAATTTTTTGTTCATTGTTGTTTTTCAACAAACTACAAAGTATAGCAATATTATTAGGTACTTATTAGTTCATCGAATTATGCGAATTTGTATTGTGTTCTTGCATACTTTCACTTGAAACAGTTTAATTTACCTGCAATGGCTCCTTCATGTTCTGTTTATGGTTAAAGGCTGGGTGTCCAGAACTAGGAGTCCTAGAAATAGTATACTTACTATCATAGAGTGTGAAGAATCCAAATCTCAAGACTATTCGGTTTTTTATATAATTATTAAATTATACTTTTAACTTTTTAATATTAAAATTGAAATTCATATTTATTATTTTTCATTACAGTGTATTAGTTCAGCTGAAATAAGTGGTACATGTCTCAGTTCTGGTTCCATGACATCAGTGCTTAGAAAAAGATCTGGCCATTCTTTGAAGCAAAGATCACCAAAATTTACTGTGTCAGATTATATAATGCCAGCTAATAATGATTCTACGGTTAACTAAAAATTATTTTATAAAGATCGTATTCAAATATTTTATTATTAATCTAACATTTTTACAGACTTTTCTTAAATCAGAGAATATGACTCACAGTCCAGTTCCTTGCCGGCGTTCTTTGTTTAATGCATCTCCTGATGACATTACTATGCCTGATGTTGATTATAGTGATGAAATGGTAAGATATAATATGTATATAATTTATTGTACTTTTATAATTTTGACTGTTCTTAAATTTTTCAATATTATATTTGTCTGTATAGGAAAGCCAACTCTGTGTAGAAAATACTAATGAATTAGATGAAGTAAAAAAATTGCTGGAAAAGTGTCAAACAGAAAATATCAGGTTAATATACATTAGTACATTACATATTTATCACTTACATCTTTAACTTAACATTTAAAATATTTGTTTTAAATTTTAGTGTTGCTTGCTTATGAATGGTATTCATAGTTTAGATTTATATAAATGTCCATATTATTTTTATGTTTATCACTGGTAGTATGATGTGCATAAAAATGTTTTTATCTTTACAAAGAAAAATTTTTTAAGCTATGAATACCCATTATATAATATTATTACATAATATTTTATATTAACAACTTTATTTGTGGATTGGATACTTCGGCAAAGATTTTATTGTTTCAGGTTAAACAGCCAAAATTGAAGATTGATACATGACTACCGGATAGCTCTATCAATCAATATTGAGGATTTGAAATCCTAGTAATGATTTTTAATTATAATAATCTATAGCTACTGGTTAGCTTAGAATTAAATATGTAAATTATAATACCTGTGTAATATATTAACTTGTACTTTTTAACTTTTGAAATTGATTATTTATAAATATTTTTTATATAATTTAATGAGAGTTATTTGGGGATGTGTGTTCAATAACCATAGGCGTACGCAGACTTTGACCGCAGGGGGGGGCCCTTTAAAGATTCTTGTACTAGTATAATTAAATATTTAATTGTTAATTTTATAAAGTATTTATTTAATTCAATATGCAAATATAAAAATAAATACAAATAAAATATAAAAAATAAATAATAATAATAATTTTAAACTGAAACTGAAACAGAATAATAATACATTAATACCTATAAAAAATAGTGAAGTAACGTAAATAAAGTAATTGACAAATACACTGTGATAAAAAAAAAATAGACCACTAGCTGATATCAGATAAATGTTCAATTACCTACTTGTGGATATAATTATATGATACAAATCAAAAAAGTATTTAGATTCACGATACAAGATACATTAAAATAATGTATCTCGATACAAGATACAATATACAATTGTATCTCAGATACGTATCTTAAATACTAGTATCTAAGATACTGCCCAGCCTTGACTGTATCTAATGATAGTTTTTTTATAATGCGATTATTGACAATATATTGTAGTATATATTTGTGGATATATTGCCAAGCATTTTTATCGAGATATTAACTATAAATACTGTATAATTGATAGTTTTGTTTAGTATCAATTAAAGATAGAGGAGAGCCTAAAAACAGTAAATATGCATCTAAAGCACTCTAAAAATTGTTTAAGTTACTGAATAATATTTAAAAAATTTTATTATTAATAATAATAAATATACTATATTAATAAAAAATATTGATCAAAAGATTATACTATTATTTATTAACTGTCCAAAATTTGTTAGTATAGGTGGACATTTGATTGAATTTTTAGGGGGACTATAATAATCCAATGTAAAGTGAGTAGTGACCCTGCCTCACCTTTTTATACAGAAGTGTAACATATTACCATCGATTTTTAGGGGTCTATTGAAATATTTAGGAGAGCTAAGCCTCCCTAAGTCCCCGCTGATGACCGCCTATAATTGTTAGACTGGGATTTATCAATATTACCTCAATATGACAAATATTTTGAATATTTTAATTTATATTGCACTTCGCATAAAATAAAAATAACTGCAAATTAACCAAACATATTTGAATATAACTAATAGTTATTAACTATACATAAGACCAGGGCCTAATTTAACAGTCTCCCTAATTTGATTTTTCCAAGTCGAGCACTGGTCCTAACTAGAGGTCTCTATTACATGTGTGGTTAAATTCATGGATACACGTGCAATTTTATACATCTTGCTTCAAAAATGTTGTATTAGGTAGCATAAAAATACAAACGTACAAATATTTTTAGTTTTTAGTATTTTACGGAAATTATTAAAAATTTTTAATCTTTTTAAATATATTATTTTAATTTAATACGTTTAGTAAATATTGTGTTTTAAATACACGTGAAATAAATACCTGGGGTTTACTAATTAATTTAATATAGGACAATTGGGCGTATTATTACTTTAGCAATACAGTTTTTGTTTTAAAGAAAACTAACTTAGAATTTAAAACAGATTTTAAACTTTCCATATAAGTTATATGGGAAAAATATAAGATTGTTCACTTTAAACAATTATACAAGGTAGATATCTTTTGATATTAAATAAAATAGATTGAAACAGTGAAATGTAATAAAATTAAAAACAAAATAAATTAAGTTAACGTTAATTGAAAAAGAAATATAATAAGTTAATAGTTAAGTTAAAAAGTTAAAATAAAATAAGCTTTTTAAATGCCCATTTTTTGGTAAAATTTATTTGGATTTCAGACTAACAATTGCCATTTTGTATTTTGATTTTTGACAGACTTAAACAATTAGGTAATGATAAGTATCAAAAGTATTCAACACTTTTGGGTATGCAGTTAAAATTGAGAAATGTAATTATAAAACAAAAGAAGTGTATTGAATTAATGAAAACAATTAATGAATTATAATTTAATCAAAAATTCAATAACATTTTAAATGGTTTATTTACCTCAAATCAAATTAAATTATTGTTACATAAAAAACAAAAACCATATAAATGGGAAACTGAAGACATAGCATTAGCTATAACATTAAGAAGTCTTTCAAAAAAGGCATATATTTATTTAAGAGATAAAAAAGGATTCCCATTACCAGGTTTGAGAACAATAAAAATACATTAAACATAATTAAGATGTTAAATAATTAATTAAAAAATAGACATTAAATTTTCCAATATCTATTATAGGACTTTCTACTTTGAGACATTGGGCTAGTATGTTTAGTGTAGAAAAGGGAATTTTAGTTGATGTTATGAATTTATTAAAGGTCAAAGGTAACATTGAAACTTTATGTATACAATTTTATTATTATTTTTACTTAAATGAATTAATAGATTAATAATTTTGTCTCTTCAATGAAGGAAGTACCTTAAGTCAAAATGAAAAATTGACCGTAATTTCGTTTGACGAAACTTATGTAACATATAAGTTGTGTTATGATAAAAGTAACCAATAAGTCTTAGGACTTCATAAATGCGTTCAAACCGTAATGGCTCGAAGTTTGATATTTTAGATTATTAATGAAACATAATTATAAATATACGTTTTTATATATATTACCTAATTTATTAAGTTGGGAATTAAAATTTGTATCGTTTAGGTCTAACTTCTAATTGGAAACAGCCAATATTTTATGATTTCGATCAAAAGATGACAAAAACATTGTTAATTGCAATCATAACTTCATTACATGATTCTGGATTTGAAGTATAAGCTGCAGTGAGTGATATGGCTCCGTGTAATGAAGGGCTGTAGTCTAGCTTAGGCATTACTTCAGATATCACCAGTTTTAAACACCCCATCACTAAATCGTCCATACATGTATTTGCTGACCCACCCCATTTATTGAAACTGGCAAGAAATCACTATCTTGATCGGGGATTTGTTCTTCACAGTGGTACCTATATTGGAAGATACATTGTTGAAGATTTAATTAAATTACAATCAAAATCAGATTTCCAATATACTTTTAAGGTATCTGAAAAACACATAAATGTCTCTGGTCCAATGCGACAAAATATGAAATAAGCAGCTCAGTTTTTTTCGAATACTGTTGCTAATACTATTTCTTACTGTGGAAAAAAATGTATTGCAAAAAAGTCATTGGGATGAGGTTTGTTGAGTGTGTTGAATATTTCATCAAATTAATACAAAATAAAAATATATTTACATTTCAATAGGCAAGTACATGTTTTAAGCTTACAAACAACTGGTTTGATCTTTTAAACACACAAGTCCCAGCAGATAAACATGCGAAAGGCTATGGCAAAGATCTTGATGTCCAAAATAAAATAATAGATGATATGGATGAATTAATTTCAAAAATGCGTGTTCATAAACATAGAACATTATTGCCATTCCAAAAAGGTTGACAATAAAAATATATTTTTTCTTTTACCTTTTAAATATAATATATTTATATTATAAATGAAAATTATACAAATACATATGAAATACCTACCTATTAAATTGTGTTGCAGATATACTTCGTACAAATAAATCCCTCAAAAATCTTTTGAATGTTTTAAAAACAAATTACAAGGACATACAATATATCATAACTCGTAAACTGAATCAAGATGTTTTGGAAAACTTTTTCAGTTTTGTGAAAGGAATGTCCAGAGGAAATTATCACTTAACTCCTCTTGAAATCAAATATAAGTATGTTGAAACTTTTAGCTGATATTTCTGTTTGTATACCTATAAATTTATAATTGTTAAGCTTTTAAGTTTTAAAATTGTAATAGGTAGTAATTAATAATTATTTTTATAGGTATTTACATTATAAATATTGTTTCAGCCTCCGTTGGTATTTGCTTGGAAAAAATACTAATGTTGTATTTACTGAGAATCGAAATACACAAGACTCATCAGAAGAGTGTTTAGTAGAATGCTGAACAAATGAGATATTTAATGAAGCGGATTTAAATATTGAAGTGGTTCAGGAAGTTGATAATTCTGAAGATTTAAAAATTCCATCCGATTGCATTGGACTGTTAGAACATTTCGAGATTGAAGTTAGTATAATATGTATACCTGCATATTAATACAAATGCAATATTTCAATTAATATAATAATGTATTCCATTAATTATACATTTATACTCACATATATCACATAATTTACATTTTCTATGAATATTTTTTACTGTAGACTAATTTGGATGCCTTAAATCTAAATATGATTGAGGTAGACTGTCTACAGTATATTGCAGGTGCTGTTGCCAGAAAGTTTATTGGAAAGTATCCGGAGTTGGCAAAAACATCAAAAACTTCCAAAGATGGATTAAACTGTAATTGGACTGAATATGTCTCTGAAGGGAATTTACTTGAGCCATCGATGGACAGGATTCAATGTGCCAAGTTTATTGAAATGGTATTTAGAGAATACCATGGATCTAACGATATTAATAAAGATCCTGGTATAATGAATAAAGTGACAGAAAAAGTAATAGCATTATTAAAAAATCGTTATAATATTCCAAATGACGTAGTACACTGTATGGTACGCACAAGGACATTTATTCGATTGAATCATTTAAACAAAATAATTCAAGAAAAACAATCAATAAAAGATAAAACAAGTAAACTTAATAAATTTAAAAAATAAATAATAATTAATTAGGTATATCCAGATGTAAATATAATATATTATATGATAAGAATTGTTGTTATTTATTATAATATTATTAATTGTAATAATATGTATTAAAGTTGTATATTTTACCTAAGTTTCATCATCATTATCGACATTGAGTTATTGACTTCACTAATTTTCCATCATTTGTCAAAAATTATTTATTTCCATTCATCATATTTTTGTGTTGATCATATAAGGAAACAAGGCATAAGACAAAGCAATTCGCCGACGCCGCAATGGGTCTATGGACTATTTAGTATGAAGTACGAACTATGACATTGTATCATACCACAGAATAGTACCTAGTATAATCATTAATCAGTGAAATCAAGCAATTTGCCTCCATTTAATTTTCAAAACGTTTATGAAAAAAAAAAAATACATACCAACAGAAATATATTGTTAATTCAATTATTCCTTAATCTTTATTATTTTAAATTGAATACAATACGGCTTTTACTGAATCTACCATCACTCATGTTTCCACTGCCTGTATCGTAACCCACGGTGAGTATAATATGAAGTATAATATTTAGAACAAATTTAAATTTCGCGGGTTTATGACGTCATGTGCTTACCGAAAGTATTTATAAAGTCCTTGGTATCTGACCGTCAAAAAGTTACGATCATACCATGTTGTTATATCATGAGAAAATTGTATTGATTATAAATTATTTTATTTAATAAAACATTTTGAAAAACATTATCCCTAGTCATTAAAATTTTTACAATTTGATTCAATATAATCACATAATAGTAGATTAAAAATCATTGTTTATGTGTCTAAAAATTAATTTAATAACAAAAATGTGTTATTTTATGTAAGAAACTACCTATATGTATAATATGGTATTCATTATTTAAAAATTACTTTGAACACCATAGAGAACATCGAACTGTGAAACCATCCCTGCGAGTTTGGTGCTTCCAATAAGAATTTCCATTATTGTCTCTCAATGAGAATCCACGTCCATTTAAGCCAACGGCCCTTTTAATTGCAATTTTTTGGATCACCATGTTATTGAAAAATTTAAAATTTTTCAGAGTAAAAATAAGCACTGATGTTGATAGATCAAGACAAATCGGATTAATGAACTGTGTACCTATCTGTGTCCATTGTGACCCCTGTATAAACTTTAAAATACCAAGCAGAAGGAAAGTTTATTATCATTATCTGCTTCTAGGTATATATTATAGTTTTCAGACTAGGTACTCTAATGTTTTTTTTTTAATGGAATTACTTATAATACAAGAAATTCACAAAACCTTGAATCCAAAGAAATAGTTATAAAATATCAATTTGCAGTTAGGCACTTTAAAAGTCTAAAATAAAGTATATAATAATATTATTAGTATTACTATACTAGGTACTTCATAGTTCATATAGGTAAGACATAAGTTATAGTACGTAATTAGTATGCTTCATAAAACTTCACATTTTTGCTAAGAACTGTTCAATGTCAATACTTTGATACCTACCAATAATTATGACTTATAAATGTACTTATATTTCTTTCAAAATTATTAAATATTTAAGTTAATTTATATGTTTACGTAATCAAAATTGGTCTCATTTCCATGATTCATGAATGTATGCATGTGCGTACCTAATAAGTATTATTATTATTATCGATTTATTATTTATTATTATAACATATTGAGTAGGTAATTTTTATTTATATTATATTATTACGTTACAATATAACTTAAATACCTAGTATAATATAGTAGATACATTTTTTATATTTAATTAATTAATATTTATTTATATATTGTTACATTTTAATATGAATTCAGGTATAAAGTAAATATGTTTTGTTTTGTTTCAATATATAAATGTATAAATATAATGTATTTATATTATACTATAATTATATCAATGCGTTTATATAATTCTTATATTATAATATACTAGTATACTACCTATATCAACATTAAAAGAATAAAATATTAAGAAAGGTTTTCTGTTATAAATCACAAATAAATATATTATATTTTTTGGATGTTTTATGTTTTGCCCCCCCCCCCCCCTCACTCATGAAAAATAGTTCCTGCTCCACTGTAAGTAAAAAATAATGCAAGTTATTTACTCAGATAAAACCCTAACCGAACTAAAATCCTACGTGGCTGCGTACGCTACAGTTGGTTTACCAAGCATGCATTAAATCGGATTGTCGCCTTACTTATAGCCGCTCATCGACGGTGTCAGCTATTTGATGTGCTGTCGCACTATGATTAAAGATATATCTTTAATCGTGTTTCGCACATTGTCCGTGATCCGACATAGTAGGATTGCCTACTAGGGTCGCTGAATTGCAATTACTGCTGCAAGTTACATTTAAAAGGATTTTAAAAACTACAGTTTTTTAAAGAGTTGTCATTTTTTATAAGCAACGAAGTACACGCGATCAGCCAGGAGTAGCTATTTTGACTACCAAAATATTCACTAGAAATAATTTATATGGCAAAAAAAACGTTTGTCGGGTCAGCTAGTATAACTATATAAAAGTATATTGCATAATACATGACTATAATAATATGTTTACACTCGAGGGCCGGGTGATGAACGTTAATTTAAACTAACTCAAAATGCATCACTTTCATAACCCATATTAGGTACAAATGGGTATAGGTACTAGCATTGATTATTTTTATTATTTATACTATGTATAATCTTTGGTACTAGGTGCAATAGGTATGTTAAAGTAGTACATAGAGTGAAATACGTTAGGGTTCATACAAATTACCAATGTATTACCATTACCTTTATAATGTGTAAAAAATATTTATTTAATGCTAAAGCAAAATCACCTATTTTTATAAATTTATAAGAAAAAAAAGATTTAGTGTGATTCAGATAATATTAGTTTTTAACGTATTATAACGGTAAACGTTATAAGGTTATAACGCTATAACATTATAGGTAACGTATTACCTAACCTAACCTTTTTTTTTTTTTTCTGGTGAATCGACGACCGGAAGGGGACTGCTTTCGCATTACTTCCTTCCGGCCACCATCGTTTATTTGAAACCAAATTACACAACATTATGGCGCAAGACGGGGCCAGTCTCCCCGACTTGTCACCTTACAACATTTTTACAATAGAAAAATTACTTAATTCTAAATAATATCAGTACAAAAACAAGACAAAAAGATAATACATAATATATATACTACAAATAGTTTTTCGTTGTTCGTATTGAGGGACTGCATCGGACTGCTGAATCAGCTAGACGGGCCTTCTTCGCCTCCCTTTTGCCGCTTGCCTCCTCCTCTCATCTTCCTCCTTCAGGGACATGATCTCCTCCACCATTTTGTACAACAGCCGAAAGTCCTCTTCCGCATTCCGCAACACCGAGTTCCTTTTCGCTTCGTCGGACGGCAGACTATCGAATTCAGGACCGCACAGTATCGCAGGCATGTCTTCCGCGCTTGGCCGGTGTCCGAGGCGACTTCCCAGTTCTACCCGAAGACCCGCGAAGAACCCGCAGTCGAACAGGGTGTGCTCGGCAGTGTCGGCTTCGTGGTCACACAGGGTACACTGCGGCGAGTTTGCCCTGCCCATCCTGAACAGGTAGTGTTGGAAACAGCAGTGGCCGGACAACGCCTGCGTCATGTGGAACGAAAGCGGTATCCTGGGCACGGTTCTACCGAGCCACCTGTTCACGTCCGGTAGTAGTTTCCTCGTCCACGAACCCTTCGTCGTAGATGTCCACCTCCTTTGCCATCGAACTATTGTCTCGCAACGTTCCTGCTTTTTGATTGTGCCCTTTGAGGGAGGGTTGGCTTCCTGGATCGGAGGAGCGGCAATACCTAACCTAACCTAACCTAACCTAGTATTGATTGATTATGTCTTAAAGTTTAATATAGTTTAATGTGTCTTATGTGACACATAAATTGACTATGGATTATAGGTATAGACATTAATAATCATTAACTCGAGTTGTATAGTTTATGGTAAGTAGCTTAGGTACTACCTACCTACTATAATTGTACTAATGTACTATTATAAAATATGTATATGAGGTCGATCTAAAGTCTATGTATTATCAGGAAAAAAATGTAGGTAATATATAATAATAAATTATATAAATGCAAATACCCAGACCAAATTATTTGGGATCGTTATAATTTTTAAAAAAAAAACTTCATGCACCGATACCAGCCAAAAAACGGAAAATTAATATTATTTATTCATATTTTTCTTAATTATTTAATTTTGGATAGGTAAATGTAAATTTTAAATTAGGTAGGAAAGCAGTAAAGTACCTAATTACAAAGCAGGTTTGCAATTTTTGGATACAACAACAAAGAAATATGTGTGGTTTTGTTCTGTATTTTAAATTTATATATTTAAGAATTTAAAGTAGTGAACAGTATTTTTTATAAATTTAGATTGACAATTACGATATACTTAGTTAAATTTGTGCATTGTGGAGTCTAGACCCTAGGGACTAGAACTTATCTAGTGACTGTGACACTTGGACCTCATTATTACAATGGAAATTAAAAGTGATCATCATATTGTGACCTGTTAAATAAGAATCTAACAAAAAAAGTGAATCATCTTTCAACAATGTAATTAAGCTAGGTTATAGTAGGTTTTAATATTTATAAAATATAAATAAATAACAAAAAAAAAGAAAAGAAAAGAGTAATATGATCATTGATCATTGATTTTTTTATACCTATGCCACCGCCCATCAGATTTGATGAAATAGGCAGCGAATTTAAGGGTGATGTGGGTACCTAGGTGGTAAGTATACAAACGAAAAAACTATATTATTAACACTGACCATGTTATAAGTTATTTTTTAATGAAGTTGGGGGGAAAACTGTTAAGGCATTATTAATTCTCTAGTAACTTGAATTTTAAAAATTCCGCTAGTTATAAATGTATCTAGATGTGTCAAACAAGCAGGGATCTTTAAATGTTAATGGATCTAAATGACGCGGGATCATTTTGTCTCGGGATCTGAATGACACGGACCTGGTATCAATTCTTATCAGAATGGTTACCGGGATCTCGATGATGCGGGATCTATTTGTCAGCATACCGTATCACCAGGTCCACGGTTTAAGATATACAGGTTAGCTATCGGCTATCTAAATTGTATTGATAGCTGCGGTCAGAACTCGTTACGGGTTTAGTGCATAATTTCACCACATATGTAGAGCGCTAGTAGTAAGTAGGGTCATATAGCATGTTATATTAATAGGTACCTATATTATTATTTGATAATTCGATATTGTCTTTTCCTAATTTGACTAATTTCTAATTGCCTGTAAGTAATTATTTTATTTCTAGTAATGTTATTGTTATAATAATTATAATTAATTAGAATAAATATAGTTTCATACCATATAATATAAATTAGATTTATGAAAATACGACATAAAAATGATATTATAAATTATTTATAAAGCAAATTAGTCGAAAATGACATCAAAAATTAGAAAATAGCTCTAAGAGCTAAAAATCCATTAACTATGCAAAAAATAGTAAAATGAAATTTCGTATTTGGAGCCTCTAGTGCACAAAACAAATTTATGGCTTACTCTGCTATTTTTATCTGTATCCAATAAAAATTAGCAAATGCTATAAAATCTGAGCCCTGATAATTATATTATATAATTTTAATAAAAATAAATAGGTGCTACAATTAAATTTTATTATAACAATTTAAGGTTTATAGTTTATACTAGGTATATGGACTTATGGTAGGTGGATACATAATTTTGAACAACTAGAATTAATCAAATTTTTCTGATTTGCATTTTAGTTTCATATTTAATAATAACATTATAGAGGTGTGTAATTTTGAACTCGTCAATGCAAAATTTATTTAATAATTAGAGTTACGATGTTGATGACTTTTGCATTTTTCCCCCTTTGATTCTATATAATACTATCTTAGCTAAAAAATTAACCTTGATGCAGAATATTCTAATTCTATTTTGCATTTTAGGCATTTTTAGCTGTAAATGCAGCTTTTAATTTATTTAGGTAATTTTTCAACATTTTTAAGTCATTTTTGTAGTTTATGTAAAATGTGTACATACACATGTGTATTTTTAATAATTTAAAATAATGCTTAAAATGTAAATGTATACTATTGTTTATTAATAATATTATAATTCATATTTTAAAATACTATTATACTCATATCTCTAATAAAAATTATTATTTATATATACATTTTTTTCACTTATTATAATTGTTTAGGTCATCTACATCCTAATTATATTAATAATGTTTCTTTTAATTTTTGTGGTTCAATATTTTACCATAGTGAATAATGCCACGTTCGTGCTGCGTTGTTGGATGCCAAACTGGATATAAGTCCAACTCTAATAAAATTGTATCTACTTTCTCTTTTCCAAAAAATGAAAGTTTGAGGCAAAAATGGATAAATGTGATACCTCGAAAAGATCTTATTGTTACCCAAAATTCAGCAGTATGTGCTAACCACTGTACTGAAGATCAAATTATTACAAAATGGTCTTCAGGGGTTGGCAACAATAAAGTGTGTGTAAGTATTTATTTTACAAGTTCAAAAAGTACTATTTGATTAATTAATTTAAAAAATATGGTATAATAATAATAATAATAAAATATTTATAAATGTACAATTGTTTGTTTGTTTATTAGCAAATAATTAATAGACAAAACATTTTTTTTTTTACAATACTTACTCATAAATTCATATTTTATTTGTATTATAGGTACTTTATTTTAAAATAATATACTTATTAATGAATAAATATATTTTGATTTAACACTTCTAACAAATTATTGAAACAATAAACTTCTTATAGATACTATGCCTTGGAATTCTATAGAAATTTAAGGACATTTTATAAATAATATTGTATAAATTAAATAATGTATAATATTTATTTATCACTTTTTTCAGATAAATTTAAAATATCCAAAATTGAAAGAAGATGCAATTCCGTGTTTATTTCCTGGCCCAAAATATCTTTCAAAACCAATTAAAAAAAGAAAATCTCCTACAAAGCGAGTTAATTTGATGTGTGCACCCACTGATTCTAAAAAAATGAAACCATTAGAAGTAATTTTTTTCAGTAGTAGGTAGTAAATAAATATTATTTCTATATCTGATAGTTGAAGTATATTCAAACCTTGTTTTAAACTATTAATATTTTCATTTATAGGTTGATTTTAATATAGTCGAACAAAATACTTCCGGTAATGAACTTAATTCAGAATCGATTGAACTTCTTCAAGATTCTAACATACCCACAAATCAAAACTTTGAAAACATTTGCAGTGGTATTAAATCTATTACCCTCCCAGGTAATTGGAAGTATGAAATATTCCAAAATAAGAATATAACATTTTATACTATAAAATTGAATAAGAATGATGTTGGCATTTATATTGAAAAACAGATAATTCTTGAAACAAATATGATTATCAAATGTAAATTATATAATATTAATTTTGACATTCAAGATTTATCAGTGAATTCAAAAATTATTTGATTAGATGATTTGATTTCAGTTTTAAAGACTTTAAATACTAAAAATATATGTTCAGGAGGGCCTTAGTTGGAGAGTTTGATGGAATAACTGTTGATTATGCAGAAGTGGTTTTCCAAAATCGTTGGCGACACAAAAAATGTAAATATCTTATTGATAGATCATCTTCTAAAAACAAATGTATATTTTGTAAAAGATTAAGAATTGCATTCCGTGTAAAAAAATCAAGACTGTCTGCTGGAAAATCTGCAAGATTAGTCTTACCCCCTACAAAGAAAAAACAATTAGATCAGCTTAGAAATAAACAGCATAACATACAAAAAAAGATTTTAAGAGCGAAACATAGAATAAAAATTATACAAAATCAATTAAATGATGAAAAAGAAAAACTAAATACATTATCAGACAGTTCAGTTGAAGATTTAATTAATAAAAATAAATTAAACGATTCTCAGTCGACATTGATAAGAGAAATAATTATGGCTAGTAGGTATAAAAATCCCAAAAACCGCCACTATTCAGAGAACTGGATGTTACTTTGTTTGTTATTCAACATCCGTTCACCTGGAGCATACCGTTTTTTACGAGAACAAGAGCTAATGCCTTTGCCATGTACTTCAACCATTCGCAAGCATTTGTCAATTGTTAAAACTAACTGTGGATTTGATTTAAAATTTTTTGATCTACTTAAAAGACGAATGTCTACAAAAAATCCTAATCAAAGGCACGGGGTTCTCTTATTCGATGAAATTCAATTAAGAAAAGGTTTATACGTAAACACTAGGGATTTGACATATTCAGGTTTAGAAGATGTGGGAGAAGAAGTGGAAGTCTGCGGAAATAAAGCTGACCATGGTTTAGTGTTCTTCTTCCAAAGCCTAGCTGATAAATTTTCACAACCTATTGCAGTGTTTGCTTCTTCTAATTCAGTTAAAGGTTATTTATATGTTATTATTATTTATTTAGTATATATTATATTATTTATATAATTTTTATAGTAGACTTAAAACTTTTTTTGTTTCAGGAACCGTGTTAGCTCAGCTTGTATTGCGAGCCATTATACTTTTGGAATCATCTGGGTGCTTAATAGATGGTATTGTTAGTGATGGTGCAACTACTAATCGTAAGATGTGGACGGAGTTAGGAATAAGTGGTGAATTAGGAGCAGTAAAAAATTATTTCACCCACCCTTCTCAAGAAAACAGAAAAATTTATGTATTTTCTGATGTTCCTCATCTTTTCAAAAACATTAGAAACCGTCTACATGACAAAAAATATCTCAAGGTTGTTATTGTGAATTTTGTATTATTTTATTTAATTATTTGTTAACTTTTAATGAAGGTAAATCCTGATGGAAAGTGTATAAGTTGGTGGCATTATATAGACACATTTAATGCAGATATTATTCATCCAGGAAATGCTTGTGCTATCCCAAAAATCACTAAAGATCATCTTTATTTATCAAATTTGATGAAAATGCGTGTACGTTTAATGACACAGGTAAAATATTAAAGTACTTAAAGCATTTAAATAAATTCTATTCAAAATATAAATTGCTATAATTTATTAGTGTAACTTGTATTTTTTTTAGGTATTTAGTCACTCAATGGCATGTGGGATAGAATTTTGCAGGCGCAATGGAGTGATTGGTTTAAGTGGTAGTGAAGAGACCCAGGAGTTCACTTTATTTCTAAATAATCTGTTTGATGCTTTGAATCGTCGTTATACTGCTGAAGGTATTTTTAAATCCAGTGAAGACTTTAAGGTATTTAATAACAACTTTTATTTTATGATCTCTTAAAGTACCTAGTTTTCACTTATACTAATGTTTTAATGTTTTAATCTTAATTTTTATTTTCATAGATTTTAGAAAATGCAGAGATTTGGCTTGATAGTTGGGAAAAAAATGTGAATGAATTTAAAATAAATCATAATGAATTTCTTACACGCTCAACTGCAGAAGGATTACGTGTTACTTTACGCTCAACAATAGAACTTTGTCAATATCTATTGCATGACTGTAATTTTAAATATGTATTAACAGGGAAAATGAATCAAGATCCTTTAGAAGTATTTATTTTAAAAATGTTATCTATGACTGTATAAATTATTACATTTTGTGTTTGAATTTCAGAAATTTTTTGGAATGATTCGACAAGCAGCTGGTCCTAATGACCATCCTACAGGTCCCACTTTCTTACATCTTTATCGCATTTTATCAATTTATTCTGTACTACGTCCCCCTAAATCTGGAAATTGCACTATACTTGATTCACAGGCACCTACAATTTCTTTATCCGAATTAAAAGAAATATTTCACTGTGAATCAACACCAAGACAGGAAAAGATAAAAAGGTTAAAGTCTAAAGTTGACATGCTTATTGATCAAGGTTCATGGGAAGCAGATGAAATATTTGCAGATCACAACTACAACAATGCTTCTGTATTAAGTTGTATAATATACTATACTACTGGGTATGTATCAAAGAAGATTGCTAAAAGTACATCATGTCAAATTTGCTTGAGCGCATTGAAGACTACTGATAAATTTGCTGATTTGCCGGAAGCTGAGTTATTAACTTAAAATCAAAAGGAGGATTGACACATCCTAAATATATGCTTGTTTCAATTTCTATACAAAGTAGAAGAATGTTTTGCTAAACACTGTAATCAAAAGAATGTTTTTGATCTTACAGTTGAAGATGCTTTAAGTTTTCCTTTTTCATTTCCCTGCTTTGAACATAAAAATGAAATTGTCACATCTATTCTGACTAATTTCATTGTAATGCGAATGCGCCACTTTGCTGTTCAAGAAAATCGTTTTGATATAAAAAAAAGCAGACAAAAGAAAAAAATTGCCAAATTGATCTCAACCTAAGAGAAATTCTAAAGCTTTTCGCTCATTTTATTTTTTATATAATTAATAGCATGGCTTTTTGTTTTTTTTAGTAGTTTAGTTGCATTATTTAATAAATTTAGTCTTTCAGTTGTTTTGTTTAATTTGTTTTGGTAATATTGTCTGGTAGCTGTTCCAATTAAAGGTTAAAATAAATTGTGAAACACTAGAATGAACTTATTTTAAAATATTTTGTTACAGTTATGAAGAGGCAGAATTACTGTAATGTTTTCAGTTACAATAATAATAGTAAGTTTAAAGAAAATATTTATATTCAATAATGAAAGTTATTTTGAAATTATTTGTATTTAATTACAAAACAAATGAAGACAATGACGAATGGAGTGAATGTAAGACAATATAATATTATAGGTATATTATTAATTTTAATTTAATCTGTTGTAATATAGTCCATCCAGTAATAAATAAGTATAAATGAACCACTGTCTACCTTTACTTGTAAGTTATAAATTATCAACCATTATAATAATTAAATAGTACAAGGTAGGTAAAGTTTAATAATTACAATTAATAATAATTGTTTTAATCATTATTTATGAATTTGTGATCGTTATTCGGTACATAAAAAATTACAATATCTTAAGCACAGTATATTTGCAAGATGTATTTTAAAATGTAATTTTGATTACTTAAAGTAATAAAAAAAAATATGTGCAGGTGGACCTCTAGTTTAAGAATTTGAAGGTACTTATATCATTGTGTGCAGATACCTATAATTATTCAAAAATATTGGTAACATAAAAATTTGTAATTGTAATGCATTTTCATTGAATATCAGCTGTTGTATGAATGGTTAACAAATAAAAATTTGAAACTAACAACCAGATAAATATTAATTTGAATAATTTTTGTTCCAGGTAAAATGAATGGACAATAATAGTGAATACATTGCGATCTATTTCTTTTATAAAAATTAATGTAATTTTTTAAATAAAATTACGATATAATATTATTTTTTATAAATTATAATAATAATTGTACTTATTATATTATATAAGGTAAGTACTAAATAGATATTCACATACATATTCAATTATAGCCTTATGTCATTCATAAAATATCTATCATAATAATGTAGGTAATTGGCTGGGCTGAAGATAATTTAAAAAGTTTTGAAGATGATTCAATGATTGGATGTTTTTAAACCATCTTTTAATAATATATATCGACATAATAGATATCTGAATAAATATATTTATATTTATTATTTAATTTATATTATATTTATTCAGATATTAAATGTATGATCATAAATGCATTATATTCTATCATGTAGTATACACGCATAGACATAATAATATATAATATAATATATTATTATGTCTATGAATACACGATTATAAGTAAAATATAGCCCTACTTACTACTAGCGCTTTACGCGTGTGGTGAAAATATGAACTACTGAACCGTTACACATTCGGACCGTATAGCGGGCCGGCGATAGCTAACCTGTATATCATAAACCGTGACCAGGTCAGACGTATCAAAATATTTTTATCACCGTTTTATCAATATTACTCATTTATTTGTTTACTAGTAATATCATTTATAGCATTTGTATTTGTTAAGACTAACATACGTTAAGTTATTCTCTTGTATAAAATTGATTTGACAATAGTATATCGTCGCTTGGCGTGAAAAACCTCCTAGGTATGTAAAAAAACCAAGTTTTTCAGGAGAAACGTTTTAGTAGTTTTAAAAATAAGTACCTATTGAATATAAACATTTCAAAAAATATTTATATTGTGTAAAATATGTTTAGAAATGAAATTGGGCTATTATTATTATTATATTGTTTTATCCAAAAGGGATATTGTTAAGATTTTTGCACATATGAGGTTTTGATAGTATTTTTTTATTCTGAAACACCACATAAGAGGTGTGTTGTTGACACATAGGAGGTTAATAATTATGTACATATTTTTTTCTTTACACATGAGAGATTTTATGCCTATATTATTTCAACTATACAAAGTACCCTAAGTATAAACTTACTACTTACTTAATATTATGCCGTATTGTAAAATAATAATGAATCTTTAAAAATGATATTAATTTAATTTTATAGATCTATAATATAATATTATCAGTCAGGTTAACTAAGAGTTTAAAATTGAATTTTATAATACCTAAAAAGAAACATAAGCCTAAATTTGACCCTGGCTAAATATTCTGTAATATCTAATAAAGATACAGGAAGTTAAAAATAT
Organism: Aphis gossypii; assembly: GCF_020184175.1. Classification (NCBI taxonomy): domain Eukaryota; kingdom Metazoa; phylum Arthropoda; class Insecta; order Hemiptera; family Aphididae; genus Aphis; species Aphis gossypii. The sequence continues at coordinate 43,384 of NW_026083105.1, forward strand.
AGTTAGGAATAAATATTAAATACGTGGTTATTTAATTGATTTTATAATAATAATAAAAAATAACTTTTTCTGTTTCTTGAAAAACCACATTATAAAATAAAAATAAAAAGCAACAGTTAAATACATAATTTTTGGTTAAAAACTTTAAAACTTATAATAATAATGCATATAGGTACTTATGTTTAAATATTTTATCAGTCGTTGTAATTAATATAAATGTTAACAATTTTAAACTAAAAATGTAATAATAAGAATAAGTAGGTAGGTATAACAAACTTTTTTCTGTGTTTCTGTTTCTTGAAAATCACATAACAAAATTAAATAAAATGTTAAAAGGAACATACTACTGTAATAAACCGACATAGTCACTTTACTAGCACATAGTAATTTTACTATTTAACGACGGTTAACACATAATAATAGTACATTTTATTGACTTGTTGTTTACGCATAAGGTTATGCAGAAATATAGGATGGGTAAACCAGTTCGCGATTCTACGAAATAATATAATATTATTATTTCGGCCTCCTTTGATCCACCACTTCCATTCTTTACCGTGAAATCGTCCAGCGGAGATTTAGTATATATACGGGTCTCTATACACTGTACGATTAAAATTAGTCTATCATCCCAGATCACCGGACTTAGCTTAGTCTTTGGGCCGCGCCCTAAAATCGCCGCTTGTACTCTGTTCGCGCAAAACATAGTGCTTATCGCTTGTTGACTTAGTATCTATGCCACTGCAGTATATATTACAATCATCAGCAAATAGTGTATATTTTATAGGTTTTTGTATATCATTAAAAATATCATTTATAGCGACTAGAAAATTAATAGAGTTACGCTTATGACCGATCCTTGTGGTAGTCCATTTTCTGTAGCTGTATGGTCAGAGATAAAACGTTGTTAATTTTGACTTGATATGTTCGGTCGGTGAGGAAGTTGTGTATGAATTTTAACATATTGCCGTCTACAGACCAGTTAGATAATATATCTAGGACCCTGTTTTTCCAGACCATATCATATGCTTTTTCCAAGTCGAGTGCGACAAGAATGGTTGTAAGATTACTTCTATGTAGATAACCTAAAATAAAACAGATCAAAAATACTAATTAAATTGTGTTCTTAAAATAAAGAAATAATAATATAATATTTATTTATTATTCATACTATTTGCTAAATATTATAAATACCTATATTTTAGGGTTAACTCGTTTATACAAAACCCATAGAAATATATATAACTTTTTTTAGAATCGCGATGGCAATAGCATTATTACCGCCAGAAAATACACGTGAAGGTATTACGGAAAAAAAGTTCCGAGCAATATTTATAATACTGTTGAAACACATGAAAGTTTGAAATTTTTCCAATTCCTACAGTATTTTAATAGGACTTGGTTAACAGGTAATTTGATTCTGTAAACAAATAGTTATTGTTATAATTTAATTTTTTCTCTAATACTGAGAGTATGAGTATAACTGAGTGAGGATCAAAATTATAATAAAATTAAACATTTTTTTTAGTTTTAGCTAGTTGTTTTTTTTTTCAATGTTAGTAGTTAATACTAATAAAACTACTTTTATAGGTTTATTTTCTGAACTACTGTCTGTAATCTGTAACAGACTTGAACCGGCATACAAATAATGTATTAGAAATAAGTCATAGGAATCTTATGACTTATATATAATTTCCAAACCCAAACCCATGGCTATTTATAGGTAAAGTATTAACAAGATTGATTTTAATAATAAATTGTCAGCTTTAATTTTTTTGATATATTTTTCAGTTACACAAGGTTAAGGTCTTGTATTTCCTACTTAAACAATTCGAATATAAATAAAATATTATTTATATATATAATTATAAATAATTCGAACTTTAAGCACTCATAAAAAAAAATTGTGACTAACGATTTCGAATTTTTTTTTATCACTTTAAGAACAACTTATAAGAAACCTTGTATTAAATTTTCAAGATTTTCTGGTCAGCCAAAAAATTTTTATTGTTATTTAAAAAAAAAAAAAAAAAAATACTTAGAAAAATTGAGTTTTAGTGGTGTAAATTAATGTGCGAAAACAATTTTAATACAATTATCGAAAATTTGCATACTCGTTGTAAACGTGTTAAGATAGCTGATAATTTTTTCTACTCTGTTAATGTAAACCAATCAACTATAGTTTTATATTCTAATGATAATTACATAACATTATATCATATTGATCTTCATCGTTTGAAACAATTGCAACATTGTATTGACTTGTATATTGTCGAAAAACAGAAAAAATTAGAATCATACCAAAAAACGTTTGATACAGCTTATGCGTTAATAAAGTCTGACGTAAATGGGTTACCATCATCTTGTCAACGAAAGAATTTACAAATCAATATATTCAAAATTATGATTTCAGCTACAGTAATATACAAAGTGAAGATTGTTCATTTATGTACGAGTTATTACAATTTCATTTTAATTCATTGTTGAACATGATATTACAAGATTTAGTGATGTAATATAAAAAAGTTTCTTAATTTATTTTAATTTATCATTCTTGCTGAAAAAACTGTTATTTTATTAATACCATTTATATACTAACTTTCAATATTTTTATTTTTTTTTTATTTTTATTTTAACCTATAAATGTATTATTATTATTTTTTTTATCTAAATAATAAAAATAAATATAAATATAAAAAAAATTGTCTATTAAATAAAATTAATCCAACACCATATCCTATTACACACATTTTATAAGTTTATTTTTTTTGGTCTGTGTCTGAGAAGCTTCTTGCCGGGATATCGCATCATTTTGTCGAAAACAGATTGAATGAGCGTAATCATTTCTTTGGCTGTAGTTAAATAATCTGGATGCTGCCCTGTTAGAGATATTTTTGAGTGAGCATTCAGCATGCTTCCATCTAAAAGAGTTAGGTTAGGTTAAATTAAATTTTATTATAAATATTTTACTTTAGTTATATATCTTAATATATATAAATCTCGTGTCACAATGTTTGTCCTCAATAGATTCCTAAACCACTTAACCGATTTTGATGAAATTTTTTACACCGCGTGTAATTTGGTCCAACTTAAAAGATAGGATAGTTTTTTTTCAATATGTATTATTAATAATATGTGCTCAAACAGGAATATTGAGATTTACGATAGAAATTTTTGTTTATAAATGGTTGCTATGGGGGTTATAAGATTTGAGAATAATATTTATTTATTTGTGGTTGTTATGGTAATATATAAAATTAATATAATGAATTACGGATTTTGATAACATTTGGTAACCATTTAATAATATGAATAAAATAGAATATAATATAATTCCTCCTATTGGTCGCAGGAAATGTGCTTATGTAATACAATTTTAAGAAAATACACCAGAAAAGTTCGGAATCTGGGTGTAAAAAAACACAACAACTGTCACTGCAGTTGTTCAGCAAGAAAATAAACTATATTAAGGTCGCTATTGATTATGATTGAATATAATAGTTATAGACCTGATGTTATATTTTGTTAAAACCATAACAACAAAAATAAGAATTAGCGAAATAAGTCAATGGCCACAGTAAATTTAAAATTCACAGCAATAGTTAAATTTAAATTAAATTAAACTTGCCAATCGCGTGAATGCACGTTGTGACTACAATATATATATAGAGTTGGTATATTTAACGAGCAAGATAAATATTAGTTAGTAACATTATAAACATAGATCATTATTATATTAATTATTTTGAAAATAGTGCTGGGATAATACACAATATAGTATGGTGTATCACATAGTACATAGGTATTTAAATGCAATTTTAATATAAAATTTTCATATCTCCGTGATAAACCATATTTATATGTTTTATTAAATTTTCTCATACATAATAACACTAATACATGGCCTACGAAAATGCAAAAAAAACTAACTAACACGCGGGCAACGCCGTGTCGGGACAGCTTGATTATAATATATATATATTTAATATACATTTTTTTACAGCAATAGACTAACATAACAAGTTATACTAAGTTTTATTGTTTTACCAACAGGCAAAAATACAAAAATCACGAGATGGCACATTATTGTATTTTACCCACTGTAGTAAAAAATAAAAAAATGACATAACTTTGAAACTTAAGTGTTAGAAACTATAAAATTCTTATACACATCTCGCGGGGTCCGCAATCCACCACGTGTGGATTGCCTACATGATAATATACTGCTCTCATAATCATAAGAGAGTCTCACGGTAACGGTAAGCAGAATGACTATAATATTATGACTTGAGTTACTCACTGACTGATAAACGTAGAGCCTGAACAATGATAGATCGATGCTTACAATTTACACGGTACATTCGTAAAATCGTATCACAAATTTAGTGTGTAATAAGAAAGCATTTTACAAAATTCGCATATTAAAGTGGTGCTTTCACAAGATTTTTGAGAATCAAAACAGTCAATGAAAATGAAAAGTTTTGAACACCGTTAAACCGAATAGTAAATAACAAATTAATAAAAATTCGAATCTATATATATATATAGAATTTGCATTTTTAACGGGCAACGAAGTGCACGGGGTCAGCTAGATTTATAATTAATTAATTGTTAGAGATATTTTTGAGTGAGCATTCAGCATGCTTCCATCTAAAAAAGTTAGGTTAGGTTAAATTAAATTTTATTATAAATATTTTACTTTAGTTATATATATATATATATATATATATATTATATATATATATATACATATTATTATTATTATTACCTATGTTGCGGAGCAACACTAGCAATTTTAGCACATTTATAATGTGCTATAGTCCAGTAATCTACAGCCGTATTCTCTACAGGTGTCTTAACCGTTAATGAACAATCATCCTTTTTTATATTCAAGGTGTTCTCTGCATCGGTTGGTATAGTTGGATCTGTTATTAAATCCAATATTTTGTCTGTATAACAGATAGCAGTGCTCTATAAAATAATAATTAAATTATATTTTTTTACTTTTTCGTAATATGTCATAAATTTATATAACTCACCTTTTTCATCTTTTTCGATACCGGTTTCTTCTCCGGTTCCACAGCTAACCTTTTCGATGTACCTTTTTTTTGAGATGTTGTTGCAATATTATCCTATAATTAAAATAGACGATAAGCTGATGACGGTTTACAAAATCAATTTTTCATAAAACATTTAATAATTTTTTTTTTTTAAAATGTCTTTTAATTAAACAATTATATATATTGTAATAAAAAAAAAAAAAATGTTTTTTACTTACTTCGGACACTACAACCGACTCCTCGTCATCGCTTTTAAATGAGTAGCAGGACATTTTTTTTTTGTTTAAAAAATTAAATTAAATTTATTAAAAAAGTCTAGATTGTAAAATCTGTTGAAGTACCTATACTGAATATACTGTATCGATGAGTCTCTTATATATGTAACCACTTCTACTCCTCCTCCTCCTCTTAAGTCTAAAATAATCAGTTCAGCTAAAACACTAACTAGAATAAAATTTGAAAGGTTTTGTAACATTTGACCAAGGTACGTCTTTTCATAATCGAAAAAATAGAATGTAATTAATTTCTACATTACAATAACAGATTTATATCTAATACGATATAAATTTGAAAGGTTTTATGAAATTCGTTAAGACCCTTTCATTGTTTTTGCATTACAAGCGTGATTTGAATCTAATAGAATGTAATTAACTTCTACATTACAATGGTAGATTTGTAAGGTTTTATGAAATTCGTTAAGACATTTTCATATTTTTTGCATTACAAGTGTGATTTGAATCTAATAGAATGTAATTAACTTCTATATTACAATGACAGATTTGAAAGGTTATATGGAATTTGTCAAGGTACGTTCCTCTCTTAATCGAAAAAATAGAATCTAATTAATTTTTACATTACAAGTGTAATATCTAATACAATGTGTTATCGGAGAAGGATATTTTAATTCTACCGATCAATGTACCGTATTCGCTTTTAAGAGTTGGCGAATTTAGACAAAAAAAATCATAAGCTCCATCATGAATACAGCTAGTTCGGTAGAAGCACTAGAAGCCAGTAAATTTTTTTCAAGCATCTTCACGCTAACAGAAATGTAAGTACTTATTAATACTATTACGCTATTACTATTAACTAGCTTTAAATTAAATATTTACTATTATCATGTAAAATTTAAGTTTTATTATTTAAATCGGTTGACTATTATAATTTTCCACTATAAAAATGATTCCATTTAATAATGGTTTAGGAAATGGTATTTTGTATAATTTGCAGTTGGTTATCAGTAGCCGTCGCAGCAGGTTGTCCTCCGTGCTCTGATTACCGTAACATATATACTTCGTAACCGTTTTAACATGCCTTCAAATAGGGGTCGCGGGTCTCCCCAAACCCGCATTTTACAACACACCCCAAAAAAGAGAACAAATGTAGCTCCACTTACTCCACCCTTTCAAAGCAAAAACAAATTTACTCCGCTTCAAAACATCGACGACGAACTTGATCAAGACGGCGCATCCACAAACGACAACGCACAAGACGCCCAGGTTAGTCCCAAAATACCACCAATTTACGTCTACAATATCTCAAATTACGAAACATTTCACACTTCTTTATCTAATCAAACTTTTGACGAATTCTCGGTCACACATACAAAGAATTCATTAAAATTAAATCTAAGCTCAATCGAAGATTACAGATCGATTACAAAAAGTTTCAACGAATCTGAAATTCAATATCATACCTACCAATTCCAAACTGAAAAACAATTATCAGTAGTCATCAGGAACCTCCCAATTCCGATAACGGAGGAAATGATTTTCAACGAACTGAAAGAACTAAACTTCGAAGTAGACACCGTAACACGTCTCCAAAACCGTTATAAAAATCCTATTCCAATTGTCGCCGTTCTCCTCAAAAAATCGTCACCGAACATTTATTCTTTAAATAGATTGTTACACTGTGTAGTTTCCGTAGAACCAAGAAAACCTTCAACTGGCATCCCTCAGTGTACAAACTGTCAACGATTCTCGCATACTAAAAAATTTTGTCATTTACCGCCTAGGTGCGTTAAATGCGCGGGCGACCATCACTATATCCAATGTCAAAAAGTTCTAGAAACTCCTGCTAAATGCGTCAATTGCAACGATGACCATCCAGCTAGTTACAGAAGCTGTACAAAAATACACAAAAAACAAAATAACAAAAAACAAAAATAAAACAATCGCTAATCCTCGCCATAACAATAATTATAGTAACGCAATACCTAAACCGGCTAACCAACACGTAAATACCAACAAAGATAACACTAATGACCATTTTACGTATGGCTCTGCATGCAAAAATAAATCCAACAGTAATTCAACAAATAACGCAGATAGCGATAACGGTTTCATGAAAACGCTCCTACCACTTATAAACACTTTCATCACTCAACTCATGCAGAAAATAATCGAAAATCTGCCCGTCATCATAAATAGTCTAAATCAAAACACTCATGGTTCCCCATAACGCAATTTTACTAAATTGGAACGCCAACGGTATTAAATCTCAAAGGAACTCTTTAATGGCATTTCTTAACCATCATAATATTGACATAGCTTGCATAACCGAAACACACTTGTCTCACACGGACAAAATTAAATTCCCCGGCTACCAAACGTACCATGCGGATCGTAACGCTCCGGCACGCTCTATGGGCGGCGTAGCAATACTGATACGCAACAAAATTAAACACCAACATTTCCCAATTCCTGTTCTTCAGAGCTTAGAAGCCACTGCAGTGCTAATTAATTTCAATAATCGATCTATTCTAATCATCAGCGCTTATTAGCCACCAAGCCGCACAATGCACATCACCGATTACGACAAATTAATGAACCTACACAATAACCTTATAATGGCCGGTGATTTAAACTCGAAACATACTAATTGGGGTTGCCGTGTCTCGAATCCAAACGGTATTAAACTACAAAAATACATATCTACCTCTGCATACATAGTATCTGCACCAAGCTCACCAACTTATTTTCCTTCGAATATGAATAGACTTGCTGACATACTAGACATTCTAGTAACCAAATCAATTCAATTCAACGTCGTACAAGAATCCCTCTCTGAACTCGATTCAGATCACAATCCAGTGATAATACATTGAAATTCTCCATTGAAATTTTACCGCTCAAATGTCTCACTTCTCAAAGGTAAACCAAATTGGTGCACCTACTCAGACTATATAAATAATAAATTAATTATTCCAAAAAATATAACTACAGTCTTAGCAGCAGACAAAATTGCCGAACACTTTACCGAAGCCGTTACTAATGCTGCACGGGCGTGCTCGGTCACTTCACCCCAAAATCCAATTCAAAAAAATCACGGTGCACTACCACTGTTCATATTGGATTTAATCCAGCAAAAACACATCGCCAGACGCGCTTGGCAAAACCAGAGAAACCCAGCAGCCAAATCAACTTTAAACAAGCTTACTAAACAAGTGCAAACCGCCTTGCAACAATTCCGCGTAAATTCATACAGCAAGTTCTTGTCAAATATTCATCAAAACTACTCTAGCCTATGGAAAGTCACAAAAAATCTTTTAAACCAAGAGACAAATTGCATTCCTTCTCTTCGCACTAAAACTCGCCTTATAATTTCTGACGCTGATAAATGCAAATTGTTTTCGGAAAATCTTTCGAATACTTTCTCCTTGAATCAATTCGCACACAACTCTAATGATCTTAGGGTTGTAGATGTTCTGAGATCACCAAACTTCTCGGTACAAAATTCAATCAATTTTGCTACACCGGGTGAAATTAAAACAATAATCAAAAGGCTACCTAATAAAAAATCTCCTGGCCACGACAACATCACGAATCTTATGTACAAAAAACTTCCTAATAAGGCAATTATGTTCATGACTTCTCTATTTAACTCGCTCCTTCGCCTTGGTCACTTCCCGGATAACTGGAAAAAAACAATCATAATACTCATAAAAAAACCTGGGAAAGACAAATCAGACCCCGACAGTTACAGACCAATTAGTCTGCTAACTTCGTTATCTAAGATTTTCGAAAAAGTCATCCTCTCGAGACTGCAAAATTATCTAAGCTGTACAAACACAATTCCTAAATTCCAATTTGGTTTCAAAGCTCATCATTCTACTACACAGCAACTCATGCGCATAACTGAACATATAAGCAACTCATATGAAAAACACTGTCACACGGGTGCCGTTTTCGTTGACATTTCAAAAGCCTTTGATAAGGTTTGGCACCATAGTTTTGCTGTACAAGCTCAAAATTATCAACACACCAAATTATCTACTCAACTCCCTAACTTCGTTTCTATCTAACAGGCAATTTTCTGTTAAAATAAATGACAACTTTTCCTCTTTCCAACCAATTGCAGCTAGCGTCCCACAAGGATATATACTCGGACCAACATTATTTAACATCTACACATCCGACATCCCGCAATCACCGCACAAACATAGCCCTCTTCGTGGACGATACTGTCATCTACTCTGAATCTCGCAACCCAGAAGCAATATCTATACACCTACAAAACCACTTAAATGCATTATCTGTCTGGTGCAAGAACTGGAAAATATCAATTAATCCATCAAAAAGCGTAAGTGTATTATTCAGTCTACGCCGTAATCCTACTCCACCACCGCTAATTTTTAATCACGAACCAATCTCATGGAAGCCATCCGTCAAGTACCTTGGTGTAACGTTGGACAAAAGATTAACCTGGTGGCCACACCTCTCAACTAAACTTCAAAAAGCCTATCAACGTTTAGGGATGCTCTTCCCTATCTTAAACAGAAAGTCTTCCCTACAAAAAAACCTTTCCCTTCTTATTTATAAGCAAGTATTACGTCCACTAATCACTTACGCCTGCCCTATTTGGGGCAATTGCGTACAAACTCATCTCAAAAAACTGCAGATATTTCAAAATAAAGTTTTAAGAACGATAACAAACGCTCCATGGTTCGTAAGAAACTCAGACATACACAAAGACCTCAAAATTTCAACTATTCAAGACCACATCAAGCTCACGGCTGTGAGCTTCTTCGAATCCATCCATAAGTCAACAGGCTCAATGCACTACCACATCAACATCAGACCACCTCCATAGCGCCGTCTCAAACGAGGTCGCCCGCATGACCTAATTCCTCAAGACACTATCTAACTTAATTCTCTAACTACGGTTATCATCTAACGTAATATTGTAACTTATTTATTTATCGCACTTAATACGCCAAAATGTATTTTTTTTCTTTCATCTCTAGGTATAGATAGCGTAAGCTAGGAGTACCTTATTATAAAAAATAAAAAGTATAATTTGCACCACAAATAGGTTCATTTAAATACATATATAATTTGTATCAAAAATATAACATGTATTTGCGTTGCATAAATAAATTAATTTTAGTATTTTTTTACGCTACGTCAGAAAACGAAATGAAATATGTAATTTGTACCAGCCCTAAAATTGAGTATAGTACGAGACATTTTAAATAGTACGAAAAGATTAGTGTGTAGTACAACATTTAAAAGTATGTTATTCTAATTAATCATTTATAATTGTAATATATAAAAATCACAGAGTTATATTCTAATAAATGTACAAAGTAGATTACCAATTATAGGCGTACTTAGACAATGTGGAACCAAATGCAAGTAACCAAATTAAGTATAAATGTCACTATCATTTTTTTTTTTTTTTTTTTTTTTTTTTTTTATTATTAATGATAAGGCTTCAACAGCTTAGGTTATTAGCCTACAGAATGTTATAACAATGTGAGATTATAAATATTTACAACTTATTGTTTAAATGTATAAAATAACTGGTGACAATGTGTTCGATTGACAGGTCCACGTTGCATGCATCACATATTGGAGCGGGTTCCTTGGTGATGAGGAATGAGTGGGTGAGATGAGTGTGGCCTATTCTGGCATGGGTTATAATGACCTCATCCCTTCTTTTGAGGTTACAGGGAAAATTCCATTTTTTTAAAGAAGGCTTGATATTTCTCAGTTTATTTGAAAGAGGGACGCTGGTCCATTTTGTTTGCCATGTGTCGGAGATTTTGGTGTTAATGATGTCGAGCAACTCTGAGGATGAAGTTAGGTTTATTTTTAAGGCATTATGAGGAAGTGTGGCTTCATTTGCGGATTTATCCGCTCTTTCATTGCCAGAAATGCCGACGTGAGAGGGGACCCACATGAAAGAAAAAGTTTTGTTAGAGATAGATATCAGTTTTTGGATGTGTTGTACTAGTTCATTCTTGGAGTATGGATTTGAGATAGATATTAAAGCACTCAAAGAGTCGCCTATGATGGTGAAAGAATCTGAATTTGAGGTGGAGGCGATTTTCAGTGCTTCAAAGATGGCATAAGTTTCAGCTGTGTAGATATTGGTGCTAGGAGGAAGTGAGAATTTATGATTTTCATGACCTATGATTGTTGCAAAGCCCAATCCATTAGAATTTTTGAATGCATCAGTGTATATGTGTGTACTGCTGGAGTATTGTTGGGACATTATTTCCGAGAAGAGATTGCGGATGATAGTGCTGTCAGTGGAGTGTTTGCAGTAGTTGGTGAGTTGAGTGTTGATATTCGGAGACCACAGCCAAGGGGGCGACGGACGTTGTACTTTGCTCAATGTTTGAGTTTGAAGGCCGAGATTTTCACTGATAATTTTGAAATATTCAAAAATTGTGTTCCTGTTGTTGGTTGAGTTGTAGGAGAGAGGATTATGGAGTATCTCACTGGCTATATGATTGGGCATACTTTTGATTCTTGATATGAATTTAAGTATCTGAGTATGACGTCTAAGTTCAAGAGGCAGTTCACCAGCATTACACAAGATACTATCTACCGGGCTAGTCCTAAAAGCACCAGTTGCCAGACGTATACCTTGATTGTGTATATGATTAATGGTGTTGAGAGCATTACTTTTTGCAGAACTGTAGATTATAGCACCATAGTCGATTACCGAGAGAATAAGAGACTTGTAGATTCTGAGAAGACTTTTTGTCTCAAATCCCCATGTATTGTTTCCGAGTGTTTTTATAATTTTCATTCTTGATAAACAGTCTGTTTTGAGTTTTTTCAAGTGAGGGCGCCAGCTTAGTTTGTTATCAAACGTGAGACCCAGAATTCGAATATTGCTGGTAAATGTCAGAGAGGTATTCATGAAAGTGATAAGAGGTAGAGGGTCTTTTCTCCTTTTATTGAAGATGATAAATTGCGTTTTAGAGGGAGAAAACGAAAAACCTGATTCTGTTGACCATTTGGTGAGGGCGTTCAGTGACAGTTGAAGGAAATGAGAGGTTGTTTCGATTTGAGACCCACTGCAGTAAATATTGCAATCGTCGGCGAAAAGAATGTATTTCACGGGCTTAGGGAGACTTTTACAAATGTCATTTATGGTGACTAAGAAAAGAGTCACGCTAAGCACAGATCCTTGAGGCAGTCCATTAACAATGTCATGAAAGGAAGATAGGTGGTTATTGATTTTTACACAAAACTTACGATTGGCTAGACAATTTTTTATAAATACTAGGAGGTTTAAATTGAGGTCCCAACTGTGAAGTATTGATAGTACTCTGTTTTTCCATACAGTATCATATGCTTTTTTTATGTCAAGGGCTATTGTAATAAGGTGCTGGTTGCTCCTAAAGGAGGAGCAGATGTGTGTATTAAGGATAGCGCATCAAGTGTCGAGTGGTTACGTCTAAAGCCACATTGTTCTTTGACGAGGTGGTTTTCTGATTCTAGGATCCAAATTAAACGTTTATTTATCATTTTTTCAAGAAGTTTGCTCAAAGTGCTAATCAGCGATATAGGTCTGTAATTTTCAATTTAAAATTTGGTTTTACCCGGTTTAGGGATGGGTATTACATTAGCGTTTCGCCATTGATTAGGAAAGAAACCTTTTGTCCATATGGTGTTGTATATATGAAGAAGTGTTTGAGTTCCTATTACAGGTAGGTTTTTGAGGAAAATGTACGGTATATTGTCAGGCCCAGGGCTCTTGCTGGTGCAAGATTGTAATGTTGAGGTAAGTTCTGACATATCAAAGCAAAGGTTGTAGTGTACATTTGTTTGACTAAGTTCTGGAACCTTATTGTTGGCGTTTCTGTATGAAATGAAGCCGAGGTCGTAGTTTTCGTCGCTGTTATTCTTTTGAAAGAAATGTGCAAAAGATTCAGAGGCATTGGGAGTAGAGACAATTTTATCTTGGTTGTAGTATAATATGTCAGGAATTGTTTTGAACTTGTTTTCTTTTAAGGAGTTGATTTTGTTCCATATTATTTTTGGTGATGTTTTTTGATTTATGGAGGAAGTAAACTCTTGCCATGAAATAGTTTTGCTATTCTTGGTAATAAATCGAGATCTGGCTCTTGCATTTTTCAAGAGTATATGGTCTTGGCATGATTTGGTTTTTTTATAGCGGTTGAGTTTCTTTTTGTAATTTAGTATGGCCTCATGACAATCTTTATTCCACCAGGGAACATTTTTCTTTCTAGAAGAAAGGTTGGTTTTTAGTCCGATTGATTTATTAGCTGCTTCTATGATGATGTCCGTGAAAAGTTTAACTATTGAGTCAATTTCAACCTGATTATCACAACAATTGAAATCTATTGGATTATTACTTAGGTCATGCTCAATTAATTCAGAGTAGAGTTCCCAGTTGGGATTCTGGAGGTTCCAATGGGTACTTAATTGGGAGGGGGGAGAATTGTCAAAGAATTGGATTCCAATTAGCCAGTGGTCGCTGCTGTTATACGATGTTAGTACTTGCCACTCAAATAGTGATGTAGAATTTAAGTTTGTGATAGAAAGGTCGATTGCAGAGAAGGTTCCGTTGGCAATGTTGTGTCTGGTAGGCTCATTATTGTTAAGGAGAAAGAGGTTCTCGTCGTCGAGCAACTCTTCGACCACTTTTCCACGGTCGTCGGTGTGGGAGCATCCCCAGGAAATGTTTCGGCTGTTAAAATCGCCTAAAAGTAAGAAGGGTTTGGGAAGTTGCCGTATGATATCTTTGAGATTTTGTTTTGTGAATTTTTTACTGTCAGGAATATAAATATTGCATATACATAAGTGTTTTTGGAATTTAACAAGTGTAGCAACTACTTCAAGATCGGAGATAATGGGGATGTTTTCGCTTTCAAGAGAATTACTAATGAAGGTAGCGACACCTCCGCTTGCCCTGTTGGCAACAGATCTGTTTTTAAAAAAGGCAGAGTAATTTTTGATGTGAGAAATATGTGTGTCCTTGAGGTTGGTTTCTTGGAAGCAAAGAATTAGGGGTTGAAAGTTGTAGACAATACGGTTAATATCAACTGAACGTTTGTAGAAGCAATTGATGTTCCATTGAATAAATGTGCTCATATTTAGGTTATTTTGGTTTGTTATGGCAGGAATTTGATGGGGGTGGTTTGTGAGTGGTTACTGTAGTGGAAGAGATTGAAATAGAAGATTTAATAGTATGGTGATTTTGGTTTTTGTAGCTTTATCGCTTATCAGTGGTCTGACTTGTTCAGTTATTTTTTGAAGTGTTAGGACGTCTACGCTGACTTCCTCACACAGAGTATGGATATTTAAGGATTTATTTGTGAAGTTCTCCATTATGTATGTGTATTAAGAAAATGATATAGGAATTTCAATATTATTTGAGAAGAGACCTTTTTGTTTGAGTCCTTCATTGAGTTTAGAATGGATGTTTTCAAGTGAACTGCTCATGTTCATGCACTGTTCATGTTCACTATCATTAAATGATAAGAAGATGATGACATAGCAATTGGATAAATTAATATGAGTTTTATCTAATGTCATCCAATTATAACAAAACAATGGAATAACAATTAACAAATTAAAATTAATTCTACAATAATTAAAAGATGAAGAAATAGCAATTATACAACAATCAAATTTAAAACTAAATACCAATCCAAATACCAAAATTACGCAATAAACACGCGGGTCACATAAGCGACCTGACCTCACCAGATGACCTAATGTAGTGGGAAAAGTGTATAAAAACCACAACACTCATACAGCATCCTGGTAGTGTACAAGACCGTAGTGTATAAGACCGTAGTGTACAAGAGCGTAGTAGTAGTGTATCCCAATACTGAAGATACCAAGAGGATTGGACAAGATCAATTTTCAAAAACAAATTCCATATATATTCTCAAGAAACTTCATAACGTTACTTTGGTTCACCATTCTCTGAGTACAAACCTATACTGGTATATTTTCTTTATTGTTTAAAACCTAAATTATTTACATAATCATTTACACTGCCTAACATCCAATAATACTCATCCTGAACCAATAGTTTGAGTAAAGAGTAATAAGATTGTAATTAATAATGTTCATCAACTCATGACACCGAGATATCTATACAATCCAAAACAATACAACTATTCATTAAGAAGGTAAGTGGAATTTCAATATATATAATTTTACATCGATATAATAACACATCGTAGCAAAATAAAGTAATGTAGACAAGGCATCCAATTACCATCATTTAATAATTTATTACCCATATGACCTATTTATTTTACCAATCACCAATTTACTACCACCCCCATATATCATACCAATATTTTACTTATTTTAATCTACTACAAATGGTCCCCCCTATATCGTACCAATGTTTTACCCTATTTTATTTTACTACAAATAGCCCCCAATCTATAGCTTTGTTCTACCTTATTTTATTTTACTACATAATAATAATAATAATATGTATAATTGTATATCTTCACATTAAAAAAAAAAAAAATAAATATTTTAATAGTTTTATTCCAAACCACATATACACAGATACATCGTAAACAATATTTTGTGTTGTTACGTCTTATACACTTAATTATAGTTATTATTATTTTATTATTATCAGCTTAGTTGTAGTAAATGTGAGGTATATACTCGGAATATATTCTGTGGTATATAAATAAACAAAAATAGTTACTAGCTTTTTCTCGTTTCTTACAGAGTTTAGTTGTTATAAATAGTTATAAATTATGTTTTATTTTTTTAAAAAATAGTATAATATACTTAACAAGAATTTAATTATTTAATATACATAGAGTTTGTTTTACTTATACATTTATTTATAATTAAAGTATGATTGATTTTATATGTTTTATGAATTATTACTAAACAAAAATTTACTTATATACATTTTATTATAATTATAATTTTAATAAGGTGAACAATGTTACAAATTATAATTTTAGTAGGTACAGATTAGATAATGCCCCTTTTTAAAATTTTATTTGGTGTGAATTATAAACTTGAAAAGTGGTACAAATTATTAAAAAAAAATACATTTTTTTTTTAGATGTGGTGTAAATGAGATATAGTTTTTACATTACCTTTTTTATATTTAAAAAAAAAAACGAATAAATATTTACTTATAATTTCAGATTTTTTTTTTTAAATGGAATCTCCTTAAATCATACACATCCAATCTTTGATAGAAGAATTAGAATTGAAAGTTTTAGAAAACGAAAAAAGTGTTGATCAAGATAAGAAAGAAAAAAAATAGATATAAGAGTTTTAAATAAAAAGATTCATGGTTTAATGGTTTATATAAACAAAAGATAATAAACCTAATTGAGATAGACAAGTTAAGAAATGAAAAAAGAAACATTTTAGACGATTATATTTTTTCTTATTATATTATTTAAGACCAGTAGACCACTTCTTCTAACACCTAGTGCCTACAAAAGTGCCTACGATCTACAGTGGCACGGCGCTTCCCTAGTAACTACAATGTTTACAATGTTTAATTATAAATAAATTACCAATTAGTACACAAAATTATTTTAAATTTTGTTGATTAAATTCATGCCTTTCAAAAATATCATGATGTAATAAAATTGGTTTTAAACTATTAAAAAATTATTGGTGGTGCACGTGCTCAAGTGCACCATAGCACGAGCCGCCACTGAAAAACTGATCAGGCTATTGTAGAAAATGACAATTTATCATTAACAAATTATTTTGTAGAACAATTAGAAACAGAATCTACAGGTAAATATAAATAATTTTTAAATTATTATTGGAAAAAATTAGAGATGTTCCGAGTACCCGGCAATTACTCGATGGCTGGGTACTCGATATCATATTTAAGACTCGGCTCTTACTCAGTACCCGGCGTAATACCTACATTTTTACCCGGCGAAATACTACATTTTTACTTGACTCATATGCAATGGCAAACGCTGAAATCTATTTATAAATTTATGCATACCTATTATCTATAATTAATATTATAATGGGAGAAATCTAAAATTCTAGGGTAGTAAATTATAATTTATTTTGGTACATATTAGAATAACTGAACCGAAATAATAACAAAAATAAATCTGGTATTTACTGTCTTATGTTTATATATAAATTATATGATAACAAATTGTTATAAACAATCTGCAATCAAAAACCGTATTATTTATAAAATATAAATTATTACTACACAAATATTCTCAATTATAAGTAATCAGTAATAACTTTACAGTCTAGTAGTCTACACTCTACAGCTAATACAGTTGTAGTACCTACTACTTATTGCTTGTTTGTTTGTTTGTTTTAATTGTTAAATATATAGGTACTTAATAGTTAATAAGTTGTAACGTGCCACGTACAAGCAGTAGAATGATGTAGTATCGGATAGGTTGTTGTAAAAAAAAATGAAGACTCTTGAAATAATTCTAAGTGTTTTTTATTGAAAATTATTCTAAGTCCAAATAATTAAACAAATTAAACTTGTGAAAAATATTCTTAGTCCAAATGACAAAACTATTGAACTGGGTGACGTGAAGGTACTCGCTCTAACTCTGGTGGATCACGTCTGAAATGTGCCTAATCTGGGGCCCCTTATATATCATCCAGGGACTCCCGCGGTACCTTCAGGTCCCTGTTAGTCATCTGCACCTGCATCCGCTTCTGCCCACGCTTTGCGTCATCCGCGCGATACTGTGCGTCAAACAATATTCCTATCATTCTATCGAATGGTAATTGTGTGCCTATAATATTTTATACCGAGTGACAAGCATACGTGCGATGATCCGTCTTTGACCCTGAACGATGCCGCCACATGTAGTATAATTTGTTACAATGTACTATTGTCGCTGCATCCGGCATTCTCACGCCGCTCCGCCACCGTTGATGATTTATATTAATATATTAAAAAAATCCGTACTTAATCTCCTACTCACTTTTAGAATCCGATTAAAGTAATATTTTTATACCCCTATCATAAAAATGTCTGTTGCACCCCCAATGTTTAGGTTATTGTTGGCTATGGTATATAGTAATTTATATAGTGATTTATATATAAGTATCAGAGCACGTTGCACCTCCCCACGAAAAAAAAAGGTTTATGTCTCAAAGACAGAAATCTTTCAAAGTTTAGTACAAAATGGTTAAGTTACAAATTATTACAATATTATAGTGTTTACAATGTTCGATTACAAGTTATTGAAATAAGACATACAGTACAATTATCCGTATGCTTTTACATTTAAAATATTTTCGTTATATAATATGAATATATGATGTATATGTTATATCTATAGTTTTGATTAAGTATGGTTTGATTACAATATAATGGTTAAATAGTTTGATTAAATATTTTGATTATAATATAATCGATGATTAAATAGTTAGATTAAATATTTGGTTATAATATAATTCAATGTTTAAATATGTTGGTTAGTTTTCTTATAATTTATAATTGTGATAATAATAAAATATAGTGTTAGTAAATAGTATAATATAATGATTAAATAGATTTGATAATTCCAATAAAATATGTGGTTAGTATAGTGTGTTGATTACAATAGTTTCTTATATGGTAAATTAATTATTACAAATAATATTTTTACTTATTATATTATGTTAGTAATATAAAATCTATAAAGTTCCCCACATTTCAAATTTATTTCCATATCCCAATAGTAACTTATTCATACAGTATATTTTTTAAATCTAAGTGTATATATATATATTTTTTTTTCCTTTTATCATTTCATTTTTTATGTTTTTTTATTTATTCAAATGATTTAATATAGACATATTTTTATTTATTATCTATTCGTAACGTTGGGTTATAATTTTTATAATTATGAATTTCTGAAAAAGAAATTTACGTTCGTATTTTTAATCGTTAATGTAACCGTTGTTATTGTTTTATTGTTATTGTTTATATTATATTTTGTTAAAAGTGCTTTACTAGATTCTCATATCTCTGTTGTATCACATAATCAAATATACATTTGGTATACTTGACATCCATTCTCGGATCATGCGCATACGTAATATGGTGTTTCTTTTGTAGTAAGCCGACGGAGTCGTCTCACTATTTTTTCTATTTTAACTCATTTACATATACTACGAGGTTCTGCACATTTAAATATTTTATTATCATACTCGTAGCGATACGTAATTAAATTTGATGGCAATTTCCAAGAATCAAAGCGTATGGGAAAATACAGCCACAAACAACTTTTTCTTGCCCTTTTGACAAACAAGCCATGCACATAAATCATAGATGCGCACGCCTTGGTATAATAGCACAACAACAAGTCCGATCCAGGGTTAAGTGTCTTGGGCGCAAAACCACTTTTGTAGCTACAGTGACAACATTCTATAACACACCTTTTTGTCCATTTCCTAGTCTCTATCATGTACAACCAGGGGGTACAGAGAACCATATAAATACAGGTCTCTGTCCGTCTTAAAATTTAGAATTAGTTTCACATTCGCATAGAGCTAGTCTATGTCCAAATTTTATATTAACTTTTTCTCGGGCAGCTACTTAACGTGCTGTCCTCAAATTCTTATATACTTGTTTTTATTGTAACAAATTATAACTTTAATTTTAATAAACTCTTGTATTAACATTGTGTCTTTGTCTCACTTTTAAAACCCGTAATCTTTTCTCGACAACTTGATCCAACTGCAGATGTCAAGCACTCATTTATAAACGATAGTGAGAGATCACTACACGTTTTACATATTACATCATGGGTCTCTACTAAATTAAGTAGCCTTCCGGTTTTATTATATGTCCCGATATCTACTTCAAAAATTATTTCCCTATTACCTAATTTCTCAAATTGAATATAAAAGTTTTTATTAAAATATTTGTCGTAACACGTTATGTTTAGCATTGGGTAATGGTCTAAGTCTAATCTTTTTAGAATGTTTTTATCTGAATGTCCGTTCCACACTACTATTACGTTCTCTTTATTACCTCTAAGTATATAACTGTCGATGTATCCCTTTGTCAAATTATTCATCGTTGAACTCAAACTCTGTTTCAATTGGTCCAAACAAGCATCTCCCAAATCGGTCTTAACCCTGAAAACTCTCTTGATTTCTCTCACTGCTACCTGAAGCTCCGTCTCACCCATAGGTCGAGCTTCTTCATTAAGTGGTAACAAAAGAGGTCGTCCTTCCAGTTTCCTAATCTTAAAGCGGTCTAAGCTATTTGATATAGCCCCGGAGACATGGGCGGATAGGCCCATCGGAAAATCGTGATTTTCCCGGTAGGTCCCCATCAATATTATGCTCAGAGGCCCCAACCCCGAAAAAAAAATTAATTTTTATGAGACTGTAAAATAATACCAGCTGCGTATTTTTAATTTTTGTATATACCATCAGCTATTATTATTATTATTAGGGGCCTCTGTGTAACACGCGTTGATACCCGTATAAATATATAATAGGCGCCTATTTTGTTGTATTTACTATCATGCTACTAAAACTAAATAATGTATAAAATGTAAATATAAATAAATATGTCCGTTGTTCAAATGACAAAAATAAACAACTATAATAATAAATAACAATCAATAGGTAAGTATATTAATATAAATTAAATTTTTCATGAGTGATAACTATAACTACTTATGACGTATCTGGTATCTACGTTTATATAAATATATTGTATCTTAATAATTTTGACTTGTTCTATTTTTAAACAATGCTTATCAATATTCAATGTGGATGTTGATAATAATATCATAAAAACTGTTTTATTTTTACTCTATGCCAGTATGCTTTATGGTATAAACCGATTATTAATTTTATTAACTGTTATTTTTATTTTACCTTTTGGCTTTCTATTGTAGTAGTCGTGGTTTTTAAGTTTTTGCTAATTGTGTTTTAATTTATTAAATACCTAATATAAATTACACTACAATAATGTCGAAAAGAAAATTTGAAAGTGGAGCTTCAAAAAGAAAAAGAATAAATCAAGATTTGTTAATTAAATGTGCCAACGATAAAACACAAAAAAAGTTAAATTTTTATTTACCAAAAAATACCGGTAAGTAATATTAGATTAAAGCTTTACTAATATACGGTAAAATATACACTTTTTGTTTCATTTGTAGTTATATAAATTATATTGTTATTTGGTAAACAATATTTTTGTAGGATCAAAATATATTTAACATAAACCTAAAAGTAGGCATGTACATTGTACATATAATACCGATACCAAATTTATTTACAATATTGTTACCTATTTTACTTAATACAATGAAAGATAAAATTAAATAATCAATATTATTCAATTATTTTTAAACATCTTAAATATAATATTAGAGGATGGAATAATAGGTGTAAGTACTTATGCATATTTTTATTCTCTATTTCTCTGGTAAAAACTTAAAAAAAGCTACCTATAATAGTTTAGGTAGGTACATTTTTTTTGTTTTTAATTGTTTAATTAGTTTTAAAGGGTTTAAATGTTTTTGGTAAATGATTTTTTTTGTACATCTGAGGTTTTTTTTTAGTTATACATAATATGTTAGCTGGTGATGATGATAATATAAGTCATAAGACAAAAGCGTGGTTGTTTTAATTTTAGTTAGGAATAATTAGGGTACCTAGGTGTAATTATTTTCTGTAGTCTTTTCAAACATTAATGATAATTTAATTTTCCAACTATTAGATGTTCTTAGTACAAATAAACAGTGTGAAGTAGAAAGTTTACCCCTAGAAGAAAAATACAGTGGAGATGTAAATGATTTGAGTAGCTGCAATAACAATATCGAGATCCAACAACCCAATGAATGTGGTAAGAATACAAATATTTTTCAATAGTAGGTACATACCCATTTATAAAAACTTATAATGATTTAATTTTCCAACTATTAGATGTTCTTGGTACAAATAAACAGTGTGAAGTAGAAAGTTTACCCCTAGAAGAAAAACACAGTGGAGATGTAAATGATTTGAGTAGCTGCAATAACAATATCGAGACCCAACAACTCAATGAATATGGTAAGAGTACTATTTTTAAAATATTAATTTTATAATACAAAACTGAGTACATAATATAAATGACAGCTAAGACACTATAAATACAAAATAATTAATTAAGTAGGTATTATAAACAAAATTACTAAAACAAGAATATAATTTAAATTTATATCATTACAAATTTGTATCTACATTTAGTATCACGAAAACAGAAATCATAAAAATGTAAAATAATATATTTGTCACCATTAAATTCAGAATTTAATTTTTCTAATTTGACATGTATATCAATTATGACCACTAAGATTTTAATTTCTTTTTTTTTTTAGAGTCTTCTGATTTGAATTTGTTTACAAGACCTTCCACAGCCAATTTTGCAAAGTACTGGTTATTTCATCCCAATCAACCAAAAATCGGTGTACCATTTGCATATAAAAAATTTATTTTCGAATTGATGGAGAAAATCGTATTTGTCTTTGTTATGGTGACGGATCTGGACCATTCTCTAAAGGATTTAATGACTGGAAGCATGTGTATACTCGAATAAATGAACAAGAAAATTCAAAAACACATAGGTTAAATGTAGATGCTCAAGTTATGAAACAACAATTTTCATCAATTGATTCACTATTAACTTATGGTCATAGTTCAATAAGGAAGAAAGAAATATAAAATAGAAGGCAAGTTTTATTTCGTATAATTGATATTATTAAATTAATCGGTAAACGTGGACTCAGTTATCAAGGTAAATCTAACAAAGCCATTTATACTCTTGATAATCCATCTTTGGACAATGGTAATTTCTTGGAAATGATTTTACTAGTGGGCAAGTATGATCCAGTACTCAAAGCTCATTTAGATAAAGCAATTAAAAATAGTATAAAAAGTCATGATTCTGGTTCCAAACAAGGAGGTGGGCACATAAAACCACAAGAGTTTGTACTATTGGTGAAACTAGATGGTGGTCAAAAGATGCTTCTTTAACCAAAATCTTTGGTAATTTTAATAATCCTGAGTCTGGACTTTTTGTGGACCTTATATTAACATTAAGTGAAATTGAAACAAACTCAAGTATAAAATCTGAAGCTCGTTTTAAAGCAAGTGGATTAAAGGCAGGTTTATGTAAATACGAAATAATTTTAACAGCACAAATGTACCTTAGAATATTTTATAAATATCTTCAAGGCAAAGGGATCAATATAATGACAGCGTATCAAATGGTAACACAAACTTTACAGGATTTAAGAAAGTGTACATGTGAGTTTTCTAGGACTAAAGATGCAGCTGATAAGTTTGTACAACATACCAATAAAATATTTCAAAAAATGAAAAACAATGTAATAGAAATCGAAAATTGTCTACCACAATCTCGTAAAAAAAAAAAAACTGAGCAATTTCATGATTATGAGGCAGATGATGATCCTATAACAGACCCATTGCATTCATATGAAGTTAATGTTTACAATCAAGTACTGGACACTGTTATTGAGAGCATTTCTTCAAGATTCGAAAAACATGGACAGTTATGTGCAGATTTTGCATGTCTTGACCCTAATAATTTCAAACCAGATGTAACTCTTCCAAATTGTTATCTCCTTAATTATATCAGGCCTCTGAAACTGCATTTGAATTTCATAATTATGCAATTTCCTCCATTCATTTATTTGGTTATCAAAGACCGGTCCATATATTTTTCTTAAAACCTTTCTTTCGAATACACCTAGTCTCTGTTCTTCGGCTCTTCTCAGTGCCCACGTCTCAGATCCGTACATGACAATAGGTCGTAATAATGTCATGTACATTCTTAATTTTAAATTTTTAAATTTTTAGAGAGGGTCCTAGATTTCAGTACTTTTTCTAATCCGTAGTATCCCTTATTAGCTAGTTGTATTCTCGACAACACCTCTGTTTTAAGTTCATTGTCTTGAGTAATAATAGATCCGAGGTACTTAAATTGTGAGACTTTCTTAAAATTATGTCCTTCTAATTCAATATGTTGTCCTAGTCTGTAATTTCTGCTATTTCGGCTAACAACTAAGTATTCTGTCTTATCATCGTTAACGGATAATCCCACTTTCTCTGCAGCCTTTATAAGTTTTTTTCCCAGCCTTTTTATCGTCTCAATATCATCTCCTAAGAGAGCTACATCGTCCGCGTATGCTAAAAGTCCTATTGTTATTTGTCCCAGCGCAATCCCTTCTGAAACGTTCATTTCTCGTACTATTTTTTCCAGTACCAGGTTAAACAACACTGGGGAAAGCGCATCCTTGCCGGAGACCTGTCGTCACCCTCACAGGCTGAGATGTTGTGTTCGCTATCTTAACCTTTATATCCGTCTGGTTGATGCTGGCTCCAATGAGGCTTACAATTTTACTTGGAATCTAAATTCTTTGAGTATATTTATAAGGCTTCTCTATGGATAGAATCATAGGCTTTTTTAAAATCTACAAACAATATGTGTACATCCTTATTATACTCCCAACTTTTTTGGAGGATCTGTCTTATTACGAAAATCTGATCCGTTGTAGATCTATTCGGCCTAAAGCCTCCCTGATAGTCTCCTAGTAAAGTCTCTGCTATTGGCCTTACTCTATCCAGTATACAATATGCTAGGACTTTATACGTTGTATCTAGTAATGCTATACCCCTATAATTACTACATACTTGTGGATCATTTTTTTTTGTGAATAGGACACACTAATGCGGTGCTCCAATCCTCCGGAAGTCTTTCTTCATGCCAGATACTCTCTATAATACTATGAATTCTATTTATTGTTCCGTCATCTAGGTTCTTTAGTACTTCTCCTTGGATCCCGTCTTCCCCAGGAGTTTTGTGGTTTTTTAGCCTATTAAGTTGTTGTAATATTTCCTCTTTGCTTGGAGGCGGACAATCGGTATCATTAGGTTCCGTTGGCATCCATGCAAATGTATTGACTGGGTTTTCGCAATTAAGTAATAAACCAAAATAATGTCTCCATTTTTCCAATACCTTGTCTTGTTCTGTCACAAGGGTTCCATCGTCATTTTTAAGAAACTTTTCATGTTTTTTGTACCCTCCTCTAATTGAATTTATCTTCTGGTATAATTGTCGAGTTCTATTTACTTTGTGATCAATTTCAGCTTCCTCTAATACATCTATTGTATATTTCCGTTTTTCATATCTAAATATATTATTTGCTTTCTTTTGACATTCTTTGTATGCCATCACTTTCTCTCTATTATAGGGATTGTTGAGCATTTGGGTCCTGGCTTCTTTCCTTCTATTAAATGCTTCCTTGCAGGAGTTTTTGAACCACGGTTTCCTTGTCCTGTTTTGTTTGCCTATTACTGTGACTGTGGTCGTTTTTATAGCATCCTTAACCGCTTTCCATTTAGCATCAATTGTCTCTTCTTGATTTATGTTTAAACTGTTCATTGTTTCATGTAATTTTTGCTTGAAATTTCTACATATATTAGTATCTTTTAGCTTATTCACGTCATATTTGTCCACTAACGTTCCTTTTTTAGATGTCAGTTTCTTGAGTTTCACCTTCAGTTTTCCTCTAACTAGGTAGTGGTCTGAGTCGCAGTCAGCTCCTCTGACTGTTTTAATATCATGCATACAATTTCTGAACCTAGTATTAATCAGGACATGGTCAATCTGACTGACATATCTTCCACTCGGTGCCTTCCATGTACCTTTATAGATATCTTTATGTGGAAACATTGTGCTCTTCACAATAAGTCCCCCACCACATGTAAAGTCTATAAGTCTGAGTCCATTTTCACTAGTTATATCGTGAAGGCTGTGGTTACCAATCGTTGATCTAAATATGTTCTCCTTCCCTAACTTGGTATTAAAGTCTCCTAGGACTATCCTAATTCTACTTCGTGGGATTTCATTTAGCGTGTGTTCCAAATTATCGTAGAATTCGTCCTTCTCCTCTTGTGTTTTTTCTTCTGTGGGTGCATGCCCATTCACGAATGTAATATCGAAAAAATGTGCTTTTAATGTTAGTACTGATATCCTTGGGTTAATGCTTTTGAATTCCCTTACTGATGGTACTAAGTATTTATGTACTGCAAAGCCTGTTCCAAATTGACGATGTTTATTACATTCGCCATAAAAGATCGTTGTGTCTTGAATATCTAGAGTTCCGTTATCGTTCCACCTTATCTCTTGTAGGGCCACCACTCCTAGCCCATACCTCTCCGTCTCCTCAACTAAGCATTGTACTGCTCCAGGTTTAAAAAGTGTGCGGATGTTCCATGTTCCAAAAGATAAGCCGTTTTTCCATTTTCTTGTCTTATTTTCCAAAGCTCCACGGTTCCGAGGCAAGTTTATTGATAGATCCTGAACAATATTATTTTCTAAGGCAGGGTTGTTAGCCCTGCGCTAAACCCCCAAACTGGAGGACCAGACTACTCCAACCAATTAAGGTTAGAGTAGGGAGAACAGTACCAACTAATTAAAGTCAGTAAAGTTCAGAGCTCGGGGCCCCGGGTTCGCAAAACCCGTCGCACTAGATAGTGCTCCCCTGGGGGAATCATATATGATATTATATGATTTAATGACGATTTAAAATAAAATTTGTATTGAACTTTATACCATTATAATTGTTATAATTACTCTAAGAATTGATTTCAATATTATAGTAAAAAAATAAGATTAATTAATTTTATCAATTTTAATAATTTTATTAAATGTTATAATTTATATTATCAATAAATAGTTTTTACATTATAATATATTTGCATTTTATTTTTTGCTGTTTTTTACAATCTTTCGTTTTGGATCCGATGAACATCGATTCAAAATTGAACGAATAAGTTCGTTTATTTTATTTGATATTTCATTATCAGCAGGATAGGTATTGCAAGTATACAACTTCACGCTAGCTTCAGAATGTTTCCATCTATTATAAAAAATCATTATTTAATAATATTCGTAATATGTTTTATTATTTAATCATGCTATAGTTAAATATCAACGATAAAATCCTCAATCTTATTATTTTAATTAGAATTTAATAATTTATTTGTGTTGAATAATAATACGTAACGGTCAAATTAAAAAAATAATCTGGTGATCAATAAATGATTGTATCGCTGTTGTTTAACTTTGTTCATCATTTAATCATTGTTTTTTTTTTTTATTATGGTTTTTACCTTACAAGTGACGGAATGTCCTTTATAGCACTAGTTTTATAATGTTGGATGACGTAGTAGTCATCGCATTTTGGCGCTACTGGACACCGAATCGTATACGTGTAATTTCCTTCCGTCAATGTTATTGAGTTTGAAACGTTATCTTCAATATTTCCTTTCGAAATTACACTAGCTAAGGCATCCTTGTACGTCTCTATTGATTCTGTTCGCTGCTATGCATTAATATATATTTATATTAAAAATGAATGTGTGGTGTGTGTAATATTTAAAAAAATAATACAATACAAATTATTACCTTTCCAGCCTTAGACATTTTAACTTTTGGTTCAGTATCATTTTTTTCTTTTTTTATTCTGCATTTTTACCGGTTTTAAAGAAGATGATAGTGTTGATAGCATACTACTTTCATTCTATTATTTAATAATAATATATTATTATCATACACACACATCCATAAACAAATAGGTATAGGTACTTACATCATCATTTGAAGAGCTTTCGCCTGCAGATACATTAGTATAGTACGACATATTATTATATATATATAAATATTTTTTTTTTAAATATACCTTAAATAAAAATGATAATCAGTATAAGTTTAATTTTTAATATAACAGATTGTTTAAAAAACATTTACCTGATCAAATTGTGTTACTTGGGTTTGTTATCGACTTCTAGCAAACGGATATCCGATATATTACGGTATGAAACGACGAAACATAAAATTTATAGACAATGTTGAGATTTAACACTAACTATAATCAATGTCTACTGATCACTTATATACAGATTTGTAAGGTTGTGGTATCATATGGCGTGATCATAGTTTTACCTATTCTATAAAAAAATAACTGTAGTCCAAGTTTAATATAGCGTGATCATATTTTTACCTAATCTATAAAAAATATCTGTGATCAAAGTGTAATATGGCGTGATCACATATCACACCATTGGATCAGACTATAAATTTGGTTCATAATCGTTCAATATTTATAGACTTATAGTCATTTACAAAGTGCTCTTGAGTTGGTTATAGTATAGGGTGTGGATAGAGTCCCGGAAATTCCGTGATAATTGTAAAAATGTTATCAGTCCCGGACAATTTTTCTTATCATTGCGCATGCGCGGGGACTAGTCTTATTTCCAACACGATTCAATAATTATGGTACTGCCGGGACTTGTACAATAATTATGTTATTGCCGGGATACTAAGTTGTACCATTGTACAATAGTAACTGTTATCGTATGATTTGTATGGATTTATGTGTTACTATAAATAACTAATAAGTGAATCACTAGTTGTGTATTGTTGTGCACTTGTGCTTGTGTATTTTTTGATTTATAAATTATAAATTACAATGTCTCACCAATATATTGGTAAAAAGTTTAAATCTCACGAAGATGTTGAAGTGTTTACGGCTGAGTATAAACAGTCATCTTTAAATGACTACTGGGTAAGAGACAATCGAACATTGCACTCGGCAGAAAAAAGGTAGGTATACTAATTTAAAAAAAAGTTTTATTAATAAGCATATTGTGTTATTATATAGCTGCATTCATGGCGGACAGAAATTCCGTCAAAAAATTAAAAAGACTGATCGTAAAACTTTGTAAGTATAAAATAAAAACTGTCACAACCTCCGGGAAAAATAGTTTGATTTGTTTTGAACTGTTAAAAGACATATTCAGTTTCCAATATCTTTAGTTTTTTTTTTCTATGATGTAAATAAAATTGTATTCGTTGGGTAAAGAAGCTTGAAAATTTAACACAAGGTTCCTGATATATTGTTACTATAGCAGTTGAAAAATATTAAAAGTACATTAGGTAGCACAATTTTTTTAAATAATAGGTAATTTAAAGTTCAAATTTTGACAAAATGTATCAAATTTAAAATGTAATAATTATATTTTAGTTAAAATTTATAAAATTTAATTTTCAACTTTTATAGCTAAGTATTAAAAATTTAAATCAGAGTGACATACACTTACCCACCTTTTTATTATTGAATAAATACTACAAATAATTTAGAATTAAACTACTATAATTAATATGGTTATTTTTTAATTAATAAATGATATATATTTCTTTTAGTATATTCAAACAAGAATGTGATGTATTTATTTATTTTGCCATATCTAAAGATGGAGAACATTTGGTTTTAAAAAGTTTATCAGAAGAACATAACCACAATTCTAATAAAAAGTAATTATCAATTGGGTTATAAAACAACAATGATCTTAAGTAACACTTTTTAGTTTGGTGCCAGACAGATTATATATTCAAGAAGCAAAGGTGGACATTACTTGTTAATTATTTTTGTTTTTAACTTAACAACTTAGGTATTCAATTAAAATTTTTATTATTTTAACTTAACTTTTATAGTTAATTATCATTACCATGCAGTTAAGTTAATTTTGACAAAACTAATTCTTTTGATTTTGTATGATAATTATATTATTTATAAGCAAAACAATTATTTATCTTCAACTATGTATAGATGTAGCCTATAAGTTTCTGCTAACAATAACAATTTAATGTTTTATCTTTGCACAGTGTATAACGTCTTGGCTTGAAAAAAAAAAACTAACTTAATTACCTAATTTTATTTTTTATCTTAACTTTAAACTTAGTTAAATTTTTTTTGTGAACTTTTAACTGAAAGCATTTTAATTGAATTAACTTAATCTGTCACAGTTAATAATTTTCATCTCACCTTAATTACTCATTTTTACCTTTTTCAAGAAGTTCAAATGTCCTATAATCTATTTAATAAAATAATATTTTAACTATTCATTTGTTTGGTACTTATAGAAAAACATTTAGCCATCTTCCAAAACAAAGAAAACTCAACCAAAATATTTTGAATGAAGCTACTAATCTCCAGGCATTAAGGCCCAACAAAAAATTCTTCTAAAAAATGTATCCGATACTTCTGGTAAAACTCTATTATTGAGAGTTATAACAAATATTTCCAAACGTAAAGAAACATACACAAATGATTTGAACGCTTGCTTTCCAATATTAAAAAAACATAATTGTCAGTATGAAGTCTTGGTGGAAAATAATGAATTAAGGGGCTTATTCTTTCAAAATACAGACATGAAAAATAATTTTGATTCTTATCCTGAAATTGTGCTTCTTGATGGTACATACAAACTATTAAATTTTGGTGGTGTTGTGTATTTATTTATTATCGAAGATTCAATTGGAAGCTCAGAAATAATAGCTGTTGGAATACTAATAGGTGAAATAAAAGAATACATTAATTGGTTAATTTCAACATTTAAAAATAAAAACAATCGTAGTTCTTTGATCAGGACGTTCATGACTGACAAAGATGAAAACATGAGAAACGTTCTGAGGCATCACTTTCCAACATCTAAATTAATATTGTGCAAATTTCATGTATTTCAAATTTTCAAACGTGAAATCACTACAAATAAATTAGGTATTACTCCATGTGAAGAATCAACTACTAAAGAATATTTCCAAAATATATCCTATTCAAAATCTATTGAGGAGTATGAAAAAACCTATGAATCTATGACACAGTTATTGCCAACACAAGTAATGACGTATTTTAAAAATAATTGGAACCCCATCAAATATGAATAGGTAGATGCATTCATTAATGATAATTTCTTAAATTTTACAAATAACAGAACAGAGTCATTAAATCGAAACTTAAAATCTGTAATTAGAAAACTGAGTACCCTAGAAGAATTTCTGACTAATTTTTTTATTGAATTACACATTGAAAGAACCGAACGAGACCATAAAGCAATAAAAAGTATTCATAAAATACCGGTTATATCAAATGATATACTTCCAATCAAAAAATATTCTGATCATTTAACTCAGTATTCTTTTAGTCATGTCGAAAAAGAATATCTGGCTAGTCTCAAAATGAACAACAATTCACTTGAAAATATTGGTGTTACTGTAACATTATGTGATTGTAAGTTTTTTCGATCAATGAAGTTGCCATGCCGCCGCATCATCAAAAAACGACAGCTAAATAATTTAGACATTTTTGATCAACAATTATGTTTACCCCGATGGACCAAAAACTATCTTCTTCAAAACCAAAATGCATTTCAACCACAAATCAATTCACCAGACAGTGTGCAAGATAGTATAAGTTATATAACATCCAAGAAAAAACCATCACCAAAATCAGCATTTGAAAAATACAAGGAAGCTTCAAATTTTACTACTAAACTATGTCAATTAGCTTCTGAAGTTGGACACTCTATGTATAATAATAGAATTGAAGGTTTAAAAAACATAATTAAACACTGGGAAAACATCAAGAAATAATTATTATACCCGTAGGAGAATCATTAAACAAGGTAAATTGAATTTAGTGTATGGCATTGAGTTTAAATAATTTTGACTAAATTTTACCTTTAGAATCAAAACAGTGATAATATGACACCTACTAAATTAATTTTGGATAAAAATATGGTAAATAACATAATTATTTATATAATTTGTTAAGTATAATATGTGTAATTTGACTGTCAATTCTAGGTTCAGTCATCTGTAGCAGTTGTTCATAGTTCACCTATTAATTCGATACAGCACCATAAAATGGTAAAATAATTAAATTGCAATGTTTAAACAATTTGAATGAAAATAAGATCACTTAAAATTATATTGTAATTTTTGTATGTTTCAGTTGAGTGAAGCTGTTCATAACACATCAACAAGTTTGTCATACAATCCAGACTTGGTAAATTATATATATCTGAGTACCTAGGTACTTAATTATTTTTTGAAACCATGTATTAATTATATTTTCTAGATGATATCTGAACTGCATTGTGTAAAACCTCATAATGTTAAACAAGGAACAGGTTTAGGTATTATTTTCTTTTTTTAACTTTATGAGATGATTTATTAATCATAACAAATTACATTTTTTTTTTAATTTGTTATTTTAGATATTTCTAGCATTATAATTCCTACTACTAAACGTAGAGGAAAACCTAAGGGAGCTCTACAAACAGTCATTGGTTTAAAAAAAAATAGAAAAGTCTAGCAATCAGTCATCACCTAAAGTAAATCTTTGTAATATGTACTTTTAAATACATCATCATTATTATCATAATTTAAAAATTGTTTTGAAATTTTAAAAATACATAAGGTTTATATCACACGTGATAAATATAAAAACAGGGTAGGTAAATATTTAACCCATCTTTGAAATCCTTTATTGTACCAATATTTTACATAATCGATCAGTGTCGTGTATTCCTTATATAGTCAGTATTATTAATATATGTGAAGGAAAGATAAATAAAATAAAGAATATTAACAACAAACAGAAAATAATCGTTTGATAATTATAATTTATAGCTCAGCATTAATGAAATATAATAAGTTGTTAAATAAAAATTAGACAATTTATTGTAATAAATGTATTGGCTTATTCAGAACCAATTTAAAAGCAATAGTAAGTAAGTGTTAATAAGTAAGTGTTTGTAAGTGTAAATATGAATGAGTATGTATAATGTTCAGATAACTGGTTTACATTAAACCAGCATTTTAAGCATAACGTCTCATAATATATAAGCTAAAAAAAAAAAAGTGGTAGTACAAAAAAAACATGGTGCTTAGATGACAGATGTTGTATATTGTGCAATTGCATCTTATTATTATACGTATTTTCCGTGTCTATGATATTGGTGTTTGATTATTTGTTCTTAATACTTCCCAAACATAATATATGTAGGTATTTAAGGGGTTCAATAAGGTATTGATTTTCAATGAATACAAATATACCTAATAAGCAAAATTTATAAATACTTTCGCATATTTAAAGTTGTAAGTATTTAACAATAATACGCCGACTGTGGAAGTGAAGGCGTATAGTAATGATGGGTACCTACACTAATAATTAACAAATACTAATTTTGTATTGAGTATAACGAATTTACCAACAATAAATAGATTTACAATTCGTCAAATCGAAATCTTATCGACGATAAGATAGTATTACTATACCCAAAGATTAAATCTAACACGGCCGCCGTTGACGTCCAATTAATATTGGACTGCGAAGATGACAATATATATTATACAAACATAATATAAACGCCACGTAAAAATAAAATCGAAATCTCTTTTTTTTTTTAATGTTTAATAACAATTGCATTTCATCGGTGTGCAAAAACTCGAGATAAACCTGTACGTATATAATACAAACACGAAAACACGTCGAAAATCGGTATTGAATAACCAATCCGCCTAAAATATATATTATTACCCCATGTATACAATATTGCCGAGTTCAAAAAATAATAAATATACATCAATACATAAATAGCGTAGGTATAGGTAGTAAATATATGAGAAACTATAAAATATATAATATTCCAGTAATATACGTAGGTATGCATAATATATTATTAAACAGTGGTAATGGTGAAATATATTAGAGCTTTAACTCTCGACAATCAAACGAAAAAACGAAAAAAAAAAATCGGAAAAAAATGCAAAAAATCAAGAGCGTCCGGCGATTTAAAGCGCCGCCGTCGGATCGACGATGATTCTGTCGGAGCGGGATTCGAACCAGGGGGTCTATTCTCAAAGCGGTCGAAAAGGGTTTTCGATCAAAATATGATCGAAAAACATTTATTTTCGATCGATTCTAAAATCCGTATTCTCAGACCAGTTTTCGATCAGAGTTTCGATCGTATATTCGATTTTCGTTTCGACTGGTATTTTGAGATCGAAAAGCTTGGTTTCGATCGTATTCTTCGTTTGTTCCTCCATATAATTCGAGATAATAATAGCTTACGGAGTATAGTTTTAACTTTTAACAGTTTTTATTGTTTAACAATTTAGTTTTATTTAATATCATGGCTAATGACGATATTGATCTTTTTATGCAATTTAATATAATGCAAAATAACATGCTCGAAGAATGGTTTACTGAACCCGAAGATACATGGCACAAGAAAATCCATTTGATGGTAATGATTTTGTCCATAAATAATAATAAGTTATTGTAGATAAATTACCAAGTGTTAATTACTTGTTTATATACATTTTTGTAATTTCAGTTTTAACTGATAGACAGTTTATGGGGACTTATCGTTTAAGCAAAGTTCTTGTTGAAGAATTAATTGACATATTATTGCCATTTATAAAAGCGTCAAACACATTAAGTGTGCAAAGAAAGGTAGGTTAAAAATATACCTTCTATATTTTTATAGTTTGGAGGTTTCAGAAGTAAGTGTAACATTTTTCTCGATAGTTTTTAGTAGAAGACTTAAATTAAAATTTATAACATGCCATACTGCTAAGTACAGTTATTTGTACGAGTAGGTATGAGCTATCAGCTATACCTGTAATTTTTTTTTAAATAATAGATAGGTAATATTGATTATACATATTAGGTACTAGGCGTGATATAATATAAGGTTAATAGGTTAATGACCATAGTCGTCGTATTTTGATTCTTTTTGAAACTATTTATAGCCATGAGAAGTTGTCGTTTTTTTTCATTTATTCTCAATAAATAATTTTTCACTCAATCAAATGATTTGTAAAATAAGGTTCAATATAAGTTTTAGTAGCATAAATAAAAAAAGTCGAACAGAATTTTTTTACCTTAGACTAAAAGTTTACCGGGATGTATTTATAACTAAGAGCAATTTTCTATTTTTATTAATTTAATAATGAAAGGTTGTATGATTGCGTACTTAGCTGGCTCACCGTCTTTTCTATGAATCTTTTTTTTATGCAACGATATCGTTGAATTCAAATTTAACACTTCTATTAGGATAACATAATTTAAAACTACTATACAGCAGAGTGATACTCACTTGTCTACCATTTTAATTAATGACAACATAATATGAATCTTGAATAATATGGTTAAGCCGTTTAGCCGTAAAGGTCCTAATGGCTATTGATTTTTTAAATTACACTTAGGTTCTCACAGCTTTGAGGTTTTATGCAAGTGGGAGTTACCAACAGGATATAGGTGAGCATAGAGGTGCAGCTCTCAGTCAAGCATCTGTCAGCAGGTGTCTTACGGAAGTAACTGAAGCTTTGAATAACCCTAGAATTATGAATAAGTATATTCATTTTCCTGCAAATTTGTTAGAACTAAATATTGTTCGTCGAGGGTGAGTTACATTTTAATAATAATTTTAATTGCTTATAGTTTTTGATAGTGCCGTACATTAAATGGACCACATGGTATAAAATATAATATTTACATATTCATTCATCATAATATTATATTTCTTATTTGCCAGTTAGTATTGTATTATTTAATTAATTTGTTTATATATATATATATTTATAGTTGTATTATAAAATCATTAATATCAGGCTATTTAGATGGCCACTATCTACGTACTTTTACACAATTAATTATATTTACCTATTCTTAGTTCTTAACAAATATAATATATTTACATTTATCATATTTTTATGATGCTGTAAACCTGGGGTCGACAACTCGCGGCCCGCGATTACAATTTATAATGAATTATTAATTAGTATAAAAATAGAATATCACATTATGTTAGTCGATAAAAAAATTAAACTTTAAATAAAGTAAGGTGTATGGCTCGTGAAAATGTTTTTTATTTTATTCCCCTTGACACCAAAAAAGTTGCGACCCTTGCTGTAAACTAACAATAGTTTGATTCTTATGGTTTTAAAATATCTAGTTATTAGTTTGAATATTTCCCACCAGATTTTATGACAAGTATTCAATTCCTGGGATCGTTGGAGTTATTGATGGAACCCATATAGCTATTGTCCCTCCAAAGTCTGATGATGAACTATACCCTGAGCATATATATGTCAACCGAAAAGGTTATCATAGTATAAATACTCAACTTGTGAGTCCTTAAACATATTTATTTAATATTATTTAGTAGGTATAAGTATCATTGCATAAAAACAAACAACTCAATAGTTATTATTTAATTTAATAGCAATTATCAAAATATTGTTATTATTACAGATATGTGACTCAGACTTAAAAATATTGAACGTGTGTTCAAAGTTCCCAGGAAGTGCTCATGATAGCCATATATGGCGTTTAAGTGTTGTGCAAGATGTGTTAAGACATTTACATACTATTGGACAGACATCATATTTTTTGCTTGGTGATTCTAGATATGGACTTAAACCATGGTTGATGACACCGATATATGAACCCCTAGAAAATAGTCCAGAAGCACGGTATATATAAGTGGTTGGGTAAAACCAGATCAATAATTGAGCGTTGCAATGGTGTGTTGAAAATGCGTTTCAGATGCCTTTTAAAACACAGAGTTCTCCATTACTCGCCAGAAAAGGCAGCTAGTATTATTAACGCATGTGTAATTTACACAAAATTTGTATCACAAATAATTTACCATTAGTAAATATTGAGGAAAGAGAAGATATTGATTTAGGCATATATAATGATTTACCAGTAATTAATTATGTGAACCAAATTAATCCAGAACTTACAGCAGGAAAAAGATACCAACAACAAATTATTTCTAGATACTTTCAATAAACACTTCTTTATTTAACAAGATATCATTAAAAAATAAATTATTAAAATTATATAAGATAGCATATCATATTATTTTTTTTTATTAACTATAAAATTTTTTTTATCAGATATTTTAAAATTTAGTATGGGTAGCAGATTAAAACATATGATAAAAAAAGATTAATCTAAAATAAATTATAAAAGGTACCTATATATTTTATATTATTAAATGTTATATTATATTTTATTATAGACAATTTTCTAATGATATTTATATGTTATAAAACCTTAAAATATGTTAAAAAAACAGGATTATATTAAGTACTTTTTTTCTAGTGCAGCTGCGATTCTTTCTTTTGCTTCTGTTCTCCTTTTTAAAAGATGAAGTTTAGCAATATAATAATTTTTTAAAATTTCATTTCTTGCATCATTTGTTTCTACCATATCATAGAAGCATTTACAGATTCTTTTAAGACACCAATTTTACTAAAATGTTTTAATTATATTATGTTAGAACTTAGAATTTTTTAATTTGTAAATAAATATATTATATTACTTTAGGGGAAAAAAGGAATTAAAATACCTTTTTGAATTATCTGTTGTTAAATTTGGTTGACCATTAACCTTACCAGCAAATTGTATATTATTAATAGCAGTTGTGAAACAGTCATCAACATTTAAGTGGGTTGGGTTTTCTTGTACAGGTAGGTTGAGATCACTTATATCTACACTGATGGATTTTTAAAATAATTAAACTACTAACATAATATACCTGTCATATTATATTTAATTAACATTAACATACCTATTTAAATTTAAATCATCTTCAATTTCAGGTAAAATATTATCAGTCACAGGTCTAAAATTATAATATTATAACACATTTTTTTAAATATTCACTATATAGTAAATAATAACTACTGTTTGTAAAAATTACTTTGTAAAACAAAATTAAAGGAAAAATTGGTCAATAACTTAGGTATTTAAGTAATATAAAACCAATACAAAAAATTGTGGTCAGCTAAATATAAAATAATTGTTTTATTTTGAGCAATACTTTGGTTGGATTAGTTGATATTAAAACCATTTTTACCTTATAAGAGTGGTATTTTATAAATATTTATTACTTACAATAAAACACAATTAGGCTCAACAACCTGTTCATCTTCTATAACCATCTAATAACCTTCAAAGCTTACAGTAGGTTCAGCAGTGTTTGGATGTCCACTAATAGGTACCTCTCCAATAATATTTAAAATTTGATCTTCCCATTCATCAGTCCTTTCATTTTCATTGTCCCCCCCCCCCCACCAGTTCTTCTACAACTTTTTTTGTATTCAACACTTCTTGTCTTAACATTACTTTTTAAGTCTATCCAACACTAAAATTTTATAGCAAGCAAATATTATATGTTGAAAATGAGTCATAAGATCTAAGTTACACTTAGATCATTGTTAAATAATAATAATAAAAATATTTTGTGTAGTTCACAAATATTGAGATATTCTTGTAATTATATAATATCATGTACTATAATATCTACAGTATATTCTGACATTTTCACAGGCTTCTTATGGATTCTACAATAATTAGTCAGTAGCATGGCTACTTCATTATTGATTATTAAATTGAAAATATATTTATTAATAGAATATTATGACTACATTTTTAAGAATTTTGCTTTTTACTTTTTAGAGAATTTTTTGACATTATAAGTACATTTTTTATGTTTTAAAGTAATTTTTATATAGGAATTGATAAAATTTTATAAAAATTAAGCAGCACCTGATTGTACAGTGCTATTATGAAACAAGGTAAAAGTATAACAAATATATCTACCTAAATTGTATATTTAGTTTTTGGAAATCACTTTCAAAGTAAAAAGGAAAACTAGTAGATGATGAATTTGATACGAATACTAATAATAATAATAATAATTAATACCTAAGAATAAAAATATATATAATAAAACAAATTTGTTAAAAATAATTTTAAAAGCATCTAAAAAAAAAATTCTGTTATGAGTGCACTAAGTTGTATGTTATAAGTCATTTTTCTAGTTTTTTAGAGCATTTAAATCCGTTCCCTAAATTTATGAGTATTAAATTAAAATTTTTACATTGATCACACCATGAATTTAGAAAACTGTCTTGCACTCTTGCATTAAAGCACAATGGGCATAGGTATACGACAAAAGTGAATAGGTTATGAGTAGGGCCCGGATTTATATGCATTTGCATGTTTTTTCTGAATAGTCCAAAAAATAGCTAGGTAAGCTACAAATTTAATTTGTAATCAATAGATCCGAAATATAAAGTTTTATTTTGCATATTTTTGCATATTTTGTCCTTTTTTGACTTGTAATGCATATTTCTGTATTTTACAATTTTTTTTTGCATATATACGGTTTTTAAATGCATAAAATGTAATATTTTGGTTATTTTTATTAAAATTACCTATTTTACATTGTACATTGCACGCGCGTATATTTTGACGTGCGTTTTAACATAAGACGCAGATGCGAAAATCAACGTCCGTTCAAATGCACATCGCGTCGTCGCGGTCGTTAGTGTAGCCCAATCTATAAATATCAATACAATTCTACAACGGACGTCAAAATTACGGATGTACATTATACACTCGTGTGGCCTCAGCCTATAATCCATGTAATTTGACGAAGTCGTTTTCTTATCTTATCTGAGACATATCGGGACAAGTATCTATAGTACGGCCAGCGAAAAGTGAGCCGCGATACCAGAGCTCCGGGTGGCCAAATTTCGTCAGGGCTACTCAACTTTTTGGCGCGTAAATTGTATTCAAACCTGTTATTATATGAATATTATTATTCCTCCTTTATATTTTGGTAAATACGTATTTTTGAAGAAATAAAATAGGTATTATTATATTACATGCAATTTAATTATTCAAATTAATAAATATAAATAATATATACAAAAAATAATAAATAATAAAAAAAAAATTAATTTTTATACAATATTAGAAGTTATCGTCGTCATCATCGTCATCGTCACTTGAGCTGTCGTCGGGATTTATGGTAAGAATGATAGGCTCCAAAATTTCGTCCCTTAACCCTTCTTCACTAGATCATCGTCTTGAATTTTGTCACAATGGTCACCGCATTTTTTCCAA
Source organism: Aphis gossypii (assembly GCF_020184175.1). Classification (NCBI taxonomy): domain Eukaryota; kingdom Metazoa; phylum Arthropoda; class Insecta; order Hemiptera; family Aphididae; genus Aphis; species Aphis gossypii. The sequence goes on from NW_026083105.1 coordinate 83,515, forward strand.
TTTTCTTTTGTCACCGCATCTAAGGCATTATTGACCAATACTTCGACATCTGCCATTTTAAAAGAATGATTTTTTTCGGCGACTTCTCCCTTAATTTGTGCCCAAATCATCTCGATGGGGTTGTATTGGCAGTGATATGGTGGCAGTCTCACCACTTCATGACCCATTTGAAAAGCTATCTCGTCTAATTTATATTTTTTTTCTTTTGGCATCGACAGTTTTACCTTTTCTCGCAATTCACACAATGTTTCTTCGGGAATAAATGGTATAGATTTGTTTTGGAGCCATGTTTGAACATCTGCCTTTTTAGTGTTGCTCTTCGGGTAGTCTTCGTATAACGTTGAATGATATGGGACATTGTCCATGACTATAATACATGGCTCCTCCAAATTACCTAACATATCGACGAACCATTGTTCAAACACTGGCGTTCATCTGCGAGTGGTAGTCTGCCGAACTACCAGATTTGCACCGAAATACCAGTTTGGAATTTTTTACAAAACCAAATGACGGTGACCCGGCATGGCACACAATGAGCCTACCGCCCTTCCCTATTGGTACCTTGAGTCCTTCGGTATTGTCTGAGTTTTGCCAAATGTACCCACGTGTGTGGTTTTGGTTTACCCACGTCTCATCCAAGTAAACAACTGGCCTTGAATCGTTGTTACGTCGAAACTCATGCATTTTTCTTAAAAATTTTACTAGAGCAGCAACAATGTCATTCCGCTCCATTAAAAATTTACGTCCATCATTACATCTTTTATACTTAAAATCTAAATTTTTTAAAAGGACTTTAATGGACGATTTTGAACCCGGATAATTTGTTTTTTCACGCATTGCTGCCAATATTTTTGCGCTCGTAGGAAATTGATGATTGTCGTAAAAGCTATGAACGGTTCTCCTTACAACTTCGTTGTCAAAATCATCTAGTTCAGTAGCATACTTTAACCGTTTATAAGTTTTTCTTGGCGACTTGAATGATGTAGTGATGGGTTTGTCATCTTGTTCTCTATTTTTTTTCCTTCTGCACAAATTCGCTTGACACTTGCAACGCTAACACCACATGCTTCGGCAGTTACTTCGCGAGTTTTAACGGAAAAAATGAGCAAATTCAGGAAAATTTTGTCAGTAGCCAATACTTTTAAGTAATTGTAAACACTATAAATTACTTTTTTAGTTTGGGAATGAATATCCTGTTGAGATTCCATTATAAAAATATTGTTATAAATTTATAACAAAAATTAAACACTTTTTTTTAAAAAAAGGCGAACAAAAAAATACTTATAGCACAGGCAACTCGATGAAACGTACACACTGTCACAGGTAAACGGTCGTGGAAGTACTAACCGCCGGCGTATTACGACTACGCTGTAGAACATTTCACGTAAGGGATTCGAAAAATCGTAAAATATAATGTAAGGACAAACGCCATCTGACTTTTTAAATAGCGCGCCAATAGTGTCTAACGGAGAACCCCTAGTTACGCTAAAATTCGCCACTAGTAACGCCACCGTCGCGGCTCACTTTTCGCTGGCCGTACTGTAGTAATTTGTTATTGAGAAGGTTTTAGTGAATCATACATGAGTCGTGTTTGTTTCGTCGTGTTTTTCGTGTTGATCCGAGTGCTCGTATTTTATTTTGACGAAAAAATGCCGAAAATTAGCGCAACTACGTCCAGTAGGTTAAATAAATTTGTTGCCGAATATAAAGGTATTTTTTCCACAGATGGCTTAGTTTTATTTTGTTTAAAATGTAACGTCAAAGTAAATGGCGAAAAACGTTTCACAGTCATCCAACATTTATCAACTGGAAAACACAAAAGTGCAGTTCAACGTACGAATTTACAAGAAAAAAATCAAACATTAATTTCAAATGCAACTTCAAAATCTCCCTTTTTTCTAGAAATGTGCAATGCAATGGTTTCAGCAGATATACCTTTTAATAAATTAAATAACAAGTGCTTCCGGGAATTCCTAGAAAAATACACTAAGCAAACTATTCCAAATGAGTCAACACTCAGAAAAAATTATTTATCTGATATATACGACCGAACCATCACCAACATCCGCAGTTATATTTCTAATCAAAAAATATGGATAAGTATCGACGAAACTACAGACGTCGAAGGTCGTTATATAGCCAATGTGATAATCGGTACACTTAGTTCAGATAATCCCGGAAAAACCTTTTTGTTAACATCTGAAGTATTGGATATTGCAAATCATCAAACAATTTGTAAATTATTCGATAGTTCTTTATTTTTACTTTGGCCGGAAGGGTTACGCAGAGATGATGTTTTGCTTTTTATCACTGATGCTGCACATACATGGTCAAAGCAGCCAGATCTCTAGATATATTTTATACAAATATGATTCATTTAACATGTCTTGCTCACGGACTACATCGTATTGCTGAAGAGATACGTAAAAATTTTCCAAAGGTAGATAATTTAATTTCTAATGGGAAAAAAATTTTCCTGAAAGCATCGTCACGTATATTATTTTTTAAAACCGAGTTACCCCATATTCCGTTACCACCACAACCAATAATTACTAGGTGGGGTACTTGGTTAGAGGCTGCTATTTATTATTCTGATCATTTTCAAGATTTTAGCCGCGTAGTAAATATGTTTGACAAAAACGAGGCGATATCCATACAAATTACGCAAAATTTAATTCAAGATAAAAATTTAACTAGTGATCTTGCTTATATAAAATCGCACTTTAATTTTTTGCCGAGTAGCATAACTTTATTAGAAAAAAAAAATACATCTTTAAACGATTCAATTAATTTGATGAAGAATGTTGAAAGTAATATTTCCAAAATACCTAACGGAAATGTCGGAAAAGCAATTAAAGACAAATTTCAAGCTGTTTTAAAGAAAAATAAAGGCTATGAAACCTTGAAAAAAATCTCTGCTTGTATTGATGGAACAAATGAAACTTTGGAAAATATAGAACAAAATTTCAGTCCAAGCGATATCTCTTTTTAAATACGCTCCCGTCACATCTGTCGACGTAGAGAGGAGTTTTTCAAGGTACAAAAATATATTGGCTGATAATCGACGAACTTTCACATTTGAAAACCTGAAAAAAACATTCGTGGTGCATGCAATGCGAATGCTTTTGGTATGTATTAATTTTCGTTTAATCACATAATTTATTTAATAAAAATATTTTAATTTTAATTTTTCAGATTGAAATTACAAAATGTTTGAAAGTAAAAAAAAAAGAATCAAAAAAATATTGTATTATTTATTAGAACATAATATAAAAATAATGAAAATAAATTTTTTTTTTAATCGATTTTTTTGCATATTTTTTATTTTATAGGGTATATTTCTATAAAATAAGAGCATAAATGCATATTTTATAGTGCATATTTCTTAGGTTTTTAGAGCATATAAATCCGGGCCCTAGTTATGAGAAATACGATTAATTACTTTTTTCCATTTTAATGGATCTTTAGTGGCTCCTACGATTGAATTAAGTTCATCACTTATTTGTTGCCACAGTTGTTTGGCATTTTTATTTGTATATGAAGAACCTAATTTTCCCTTTTGAAGTTCCGGGTGTGACTGCATGAAGGAAATTAATGCTTCCTTCTGAGCAAATGATACTGACTTACCTTTATATTTTTTGGACATTTTAAAAATTGTATAGACTTAACTTTTACTTTAAAAATTTGTTGCTCGGTTGCAGGCGTTTAGCTAGTGTAGTAGTGTACAGTCTTTATATACGGAACAAAGAACATCCCTCGTTATTTTTTATTATTTTATTATTTTTTGTGATCAGCTGTTGCGTTTTCTCATGGAATAATAAGAAATTAAGTGATCACATTTCAATAGTCGAAAACTAGATCGAAAATCACATATTCGATATTTGAATTTTCGATCAGCTTTTGAGAATAGCGTAAATCGAAAAATAACGATCGAATCGTTTATTTCGATCGAAAGTTGACCATCGAATAAATATTTTCGACGATCGTTTTCGATTGATTTGAGAATAGGCCCCCAAACTACCCTAGCACGGGGACCTAACGCCTAAACCTATCGACTGCAGTTTGAGATGGGAAACCGAGTCGAACGTCGAGCTCTTAAGCAAAACCGAAACGCAGAGAACACCGCATTAATCGCATCGATTCCGTTAACGATCGTAAAAGAAGAATCGCCGTCGTTATCGTACGTACGACGACTATTTAACAGACGCGCGCGCTATTCCGACGTACCTCTCGCGGTTCGAAAATCAAACACAAACGCCCGTCGTAAAGACCAATAGGCAATAACGTTTATGTCGCGGAAACCGAAACGCGTGCATGAGAATCTCCGTATACGTACGCGTATTTTAATCGCGGTCGATCAAATATCGAGTCTCCGTATTATATTACGCACAGGTACGATGTACAGTATTATATTTTACACGTTCACCCGCTCCGAGCTCACAAGAGCGCGCGTCGTTATAGACCAATACATGAGACAACAGCATTAAAATAATATTATTATCGCTGTCGAGAACGTTTTAAAGACGTTCACTGTCGAGCTACAATAATAATATACGTATTTAAGGCGGGAAAAGGTCGAGAAACGGAAAAAAGGTAGAAAAAAACGTATCGAAACGAAGCGGCGGCGGCGGACGACGTTTTCGAAAATAGCGCGGCGGAACGGAATTTTGTGATTGGTAGGTAATTGTCTATAATATGGGTAGCGCTGCGCCGGCGGAAAGACGAACCGCTTCACGCTTTATTATAGAAGGAGATTTTTGTAGACTTATTCGTAATCAAAAGACGAAACATAAATCTAAATTAATTATATGTAAAAGATGTTTTACAGTTTTTAGTAATATTCCTTGTAAATTCAAACTATGGGGTATTAATGGGTTAAAAAAACATAAAAAAATTTGTGGAAAACATAAACTTGGAAGATTATTAACAGTAATAAACCTCTTTTTGGTTTCAATTAAAAATAAGGATTATATAATCTATTATTAAGTCGAAATTAATATGTAATTTTATTACTTCTTAATTAAGATAAATTAATTAATAATTTTTAAAAGCAAATTAAATGTTATAAGTTTTAACTATTATCCTTTAAATTTTTCAATTTAATGATCCAAATTTTCATTCATAAAAAATAGTAATGATTATAAATATAAAAAAATTATGAATATTGTGTTAAAATAAAATATATTTGAAATTTTGAAATTTAAAATTATTGGTAAATAATTGAGATTTCAATATCAAAAATTAAAAAAATAATTGCAATTAAGTAAAAATGTAATGAAAATGGAATACGTGATTTATAAATGGATCAAATCCACATTCAAAAGGTGCTGATTTATTATGATTAAATTTTATTTTTATATTAATTAAAATATAATTATAAATAAAATTATTAAAATTAAGGTTAAAATAATTATTGAAATTAAATTTAATAAAATTATTTTATTTAAATTTTAAACTTTTTGATTGGAAATCAAATATACTTTTTATATTAATAAAATTAATTATTTCATCAATAGAATGTTATATATAAAAATAATCAAATAATATCAATAAAGTGTCAATATCATGCGGCTAATTCAAATCTAATATGATGGATAAAAGAAAAATGTAATTTTAATATTCGTATTAAATTGATTATAAGAAAAATTGTTCCAATAATTACGTGTAATCCATGAAATCCAGTTGCTATATAAAATGATGATCCAAAAATTGAGTCTGAAAATGTAAATGTTGCTTGATTATATTCTAATATTTGAAGTATTAAAAAATAAATACTTAAAATAATTGTTAAATTTATAAAAATAATTGTTTTTTTTTTTAAATTATTTAATAAGTAGAAATGAGTTAAAGTAACAGTAAATCTTGATGTTAATAAGATAATTGTATTTAATAATGGAATTAGAAGAGGGTTAAAGAATCTAATATTTTTTGGGGGTCAATTTAATCCTAATCCAATTGAAGGAGCTAAAGAATTATGTAAAAAGTTCCAGAAAAATGAAATAAATAGAAATATTTCAGAAATAATAAATAAGATTATTCTAAATTTAATTAGATTTATAATGAAAAAATTATGATTTCCTTGAAAAGTTCTTTCTCGAATTACATCTCGTCATCATAATATAGAAATTAAAATAATTATTAAAAAATTAATTAATAAAATTAAATTGAATTTAAAATTTATAGTTATAATATTTGAAATTATTAAATTAAATGTATTTAATGCTATTAAGATTGGTCATGGGCTTAAATTTAAAATAACGAAATTTGAACTCTTGTGATTTTTTATTACGTTAACTTTTATTTAAAACAACAATTTACATAGGTATATGAAATATTTACATTATTTTCTTTTTATTATTTGACTTTATGTCTTTTAAATACAATAAAAATATAGGATAAGATAACAAACACTCATTTAATGAGATATTATATAAGAACAAAACTCACGGGTGGGAAATTGTATAACATTGTCCTTTATTCACCGTCTTGATTTGGATCGTGCTGTAGTTCTGTCTCTGTGTCTCGTCCGGAATCTCACTGTTATGTCTTGATTTTTTCTTCTTCGTGATACACAACTGGGAAATTTGGGTACATACAAAATATTATATATCTTAATATAGTTGTATTTTACAATGTTATATTGTAAAATATATATCAAGATATATAATTATACCCCGTGCAACTGAGTGTTGGTCCCGACTTAAAGTAAACCTTAAGTGGGCACTGCAGTTCGTCGTGGTTAAGTTACTTTGGTAACTATATAGTCGCTGTGACGTCACCGTATGAAGGTCGTATATACCTTCCGGTGAGTAATCGACTAGTTACGGGATAAAAAGGCCAGAGGCGGGAAGTGTGTATTGTGGTGCCAGCGTCGACGGTCTTATATGCCTTCTTCGAGCTGTTTGACAACGGAGTTTAAATTTGTATTTCTTGAAATTTGCTTAATTTTCTAGGGCCATATTTGTTTGGGAATTATTTTATTATTTTTTTTGGCGTTTTTTACTAAACAGAGATGTATGTGGTTATTTGTTGAGATGAGATGTAGTCGATAAAAAAAATAAACAATGTGAATAAGAAGCGAGTCGCAACGACCGCGACGGCGGCGGGATATACGCCATCTGGTTAGTGTCTAATAGGTCGTCGGCGCATTGACGTGATGGTATCACGCTAATGTACGACACAAGAGCGCGGCACCTGTGCGTTCTTGTCTCGTTACA
>NW_026083105.1:93981-98624 GCF_020184175.1 Aphis gossypii
TGTAAATTTATATATAGATTAAAAAAATCTTTTTATCAAAACTTTATATTCAAATTATATGATATTAAATTGCAAATTTAAAGGTATTAAATATTAATTAAGGTTTAAAATAAATATTTTTAATTTTGAAGATTAATAGTTTAATTTAACTTAAAACCTTAATAAAAAATTAAGTAACTAAAGAATAATCTAAAAAAATTTATAAATAAAAAAAAATTGTAATTGTTTTTTTTAAATTGAAGATATCATTTATTAAATAAGTTAAAATTAAATAATATAAAATAAGATATTTTAATATAGAAAAATAAATTTAAAATAGTTAATATAATTAATATTATTATAATTATGTATATATTATTATAAATTAAATTTTTAATTAATATTCATTTTATTAAAAATCCAATTATAGGTGGTAAACCTATAATTGAAAAAATTAATATTATTATATTTAATTTAAAAAAAAAATTTAAATTAAAAAATTTTAATTGATTAATATAGTTAATATTATAATTATTTAAAATTTTAATTATTAAAAAATTTAATATTGAATAAATTACGAAATAATTCATTCATAATTTATTGTTTAATAAAATTGCAAATAATATTCATGTAGAATTATTAATTGAAGATATTGCTAAAATTTTACGTATAGAGTTTTGGTTTAAACCAAAGATTGAATTTATTGAAATTAAAGTAATTAAAAAAATTAAATTTTTATTAGTATTTAAATATGAAATTATAATAAGGGGTGAAATTTTTTGTCATGTTATTATTAGTAAGCATGCAATTCAATTTAATCCTTCTATTATTGAAGGTAATCATAAGTGAAATGGTATTAGTCTTAATTTTATTAATAATGGTATAATAATTATAATATTTCTATTATTTAAAAAAAAAAAATTTTTATTAATTAAAAAGATTAATAATAGGATTGAAGCAAAAGCTTGAATTAAAAAATATTTTATTGTAGCTTCAATTGAATAAATTGATGATTTAAAATTTAAAATAGGAATAATAGAAAATAAATTTAGTTCTAATCCTATTCATATTGATAATCAATTAGATGCTGAAATTGATATTAAAGTTCTAAATATTAATATAATGAAAAATATAATTTTTGTTAAATTTAAATTAATCAGAAAAAAGAATATTATTCTATATTTGAAGTATGAATCCAAAAGCTTAATTTAGCTTATTTTTCTTGTTTATATTTAAGTGTTTATGCATATAAATTTTTGAAATTTATGGATTAGATTAATTCTAAAAATATAATAAAAGTATAAATTATACATGATTTACTCTATCAAAGTAACCCTTTTTCAGGCATTTTATTTTTAAAATATTATTTAATAAAAAAATGTTTAATGGTTTATAATTTGATTTAAAAAAAAACCATAAATTTTTTAAAAAAAAAATATTTTAATGAGGCGTTACGTTTCTATTTATCAAAAGAGGGGGAGGCCCCTCCCCCTCTAAAAAAAAAAAAAGGAAGAAGAGAATATATAGAGGATTTATTAATATGTATAGTAGTATACATATATAGATTTCTTATGTATATAGTATATATATATAATATAAATATACATCTATATAGCTTATATAATTAGTATATATATATATATATATATATATAAATCCTTATATGATAATAATAATCTATACATATAATATATATATATATATATATATATAAATCCTTATATGAATATATATAGATATAGATTGAATATATATATATAGTAAATTTGAAAAAAATTACAAATTTTAAAAAAAAATTGATTAATAATGGATTTAAATTATTAATTTTAGTATAGTACGCATGAAGATTCTTTTTGTTAAAGAATCCTGATTAGGTAAAATTTTATTAAAATAATTTTTTTATTAAAGAATTCTGATTAGGGATCTTATTTGGATGAATTAAATTTAATTAATTTATATATTATAAAAACCATATTATTATTAATTATATATAAATATAATTTATTTGTTATAAGATTTTATTTAATTAAAAAAATACATGAATTTTTTGATTGTTAATGTTTTCTTAAAGAAGTTTAATAATTCTCAGTATTAAATATAAATATTAAAGAAATTTAGATTTAATTATTAATTTAAGTATAAACTAAATATGTGCCAGCAGTTGCGGTTAAACACAATATACAATTAAAATAGTTTGGTTATTAGTATTTAAATAAAAATTATAATTTAATTTTTTTTAAAAAGTAAAATTTAATTAAATATTATTATTATAATTATTTTATTCTATTAAATTTTATTTAAAACTAGGATTAGATACCCTATTATAAATTTAAATTAATTTACTAAAAAATTAATAGTTAAGTTCTTTAAATTTAAAAAATTTGGCGGTATTTTAGTCTTATTAGAGGAACCTGTTTATTAATTGATAATCCACGATTAATTTTACTTATTTTAATTAATTCATATATCGCTGTCATGAATATATTAAAAAATTTATTTTCTTTTCTTATTTTTATAATTTATGTTAAGTCAAGATGTGGTTTATAAATAAGAATATAATGGGTTACAATAAATTTTATTTTTGAATTTTAAATGAAAATTAAAATGAAATTGGATTTAATAGTAAATTTATTTATTTAGTTAATATGAATAAAGATCTAAAATATGTACATATTGCCCGTCATTCTTATTAAAAATAAGACAAGTCGTAACAAAGTAAATGTACTGGAAAGTGTATTTAGAAAGATATATTTTAAAATAAATATCTAAATTTAAGTATATCATTTACAATGATAAGATGTTGTTAAACTTTATTTAAATTAAATTTATTAATATATTTTTTTTTTTTTTTATTTTTTATAAAAATAATTTATTTATTTAATGTTTTAGTATTTAGTAAAAATTAATTTTTAGATTTATAGTTTAATAGTATTGTAAAAGAAATTGTTAAATTTTATAAAGAATTTTATAGTACCTTTTGTATCAGGGTTGATTAAAATTTTTTTTTAATTTCTCAAAATTTATAGAGTTAATTTTATTATTAATTTATTGTGGTAAAAATATTTAGAAAATAATATTAATTTTGAAATTTAATTCGTTATATTATATTTAGTTATTTAAGATTTAAATTTAATTTAAAATTTTAAAAGTTGTATTGATTTTATTGATTAATATTTTAAATTTAAATTATTTTAGGGATAAGCTTGAAATTTTAATATAATAATTTATTTATTTTAATAATTTATAGGAATAGAAATTTTTATTTAAGTTTTGTAAAATGTATTATTTATTTAATTTTAATTATTATTATTTTATTATTTTTTAATATTAAATTTTATTAATTAATATTTAATTAATAGTAATAATGATTAAATTAGTATAATATATAAATTTATAGATTATGAATTCGGCAAAAATATTTTATCTGTTTAACAAAAACATTGTATTAAGTTTAATTTAATATAGGATCTGCTCAATGATTTATTAAATAGCTGCAGTATTTTGACTGTGCAAAGGTAGCATAATAATTAGCCTTTTAATTGAGGACTTGAATGAAAGATTTGATGAGAAATAGATTTTATTAATTATAAAATTAAAATTTTATTTTTAAGTAAAAAAGCTTAAATTATTTAAAGGGACGATAAGACCCTAAAAACTTTATAAATTTTGATTTTAATTTTTTGGATTTATAAATATTTTATAATTAAAATTTTTTTTATTGGGGTGATAAAAAAAATTATTAAACTTTTTTTAAAATTTACATTATTTAATGATTAGTTGAATTAAATTTTTAATTAAAGGAAAAAGTTACTTTAGGGATAACAGCGTAATTAATTTTTTAAGTTCAAATTTAAAAATTAGTTTGCGACCTCGATGTTGAATTAAGATTAATCTTAGGTGCAAAATTTTAAGTATTAGGTCTGTTCGACCTTTAAATTCTTACATGATTTGAGTTCAAAACGGTATAAGCCAGGTTGGTTTCTATCTTTATTAATTGAATTATTTTAGTACGAAAGGATTGAATAATTAAATTAAATTTATATAATGAATTAAAATAATTTAACTATTTTGGCAGATAATTGTGTTAAATTTAGAATTTAATTATATAATTTTTATTATAGATAGTAATTTTTGTATTTATTATAATTGTCAATTTTTATTTTTATTTTTAATAGTTTTTATAAGAGTTGCTTTTTTTACTTTAATGGAACGTAAAGTTTTAGGTTATATTCAATTACGAAAAGGGCCTAATAAGTTTTTTATTAAAGGTATTTTTCAACCAATAGGTGATGGTTTAAAATTATTTTTTAAAGAAGTTAATTATCCTAGTAATATAAATTTTTTTATTTTTATAATTTCTCCTTTATTAGGTTTATTAATTTCTATTTTTTTTTGATTTATTTATCCTTATATTGGTATAAATTATATTATAGGCTTTGGTTTAATTTATATATTTTGTTGTTCTAGTTTAATAGTTTATATTTTTTTAATAATTAGATGATCATCTAATTCTAATTATTCAGTTTTAGGGATAATTCGTTTTATTTCTCAAATAATTTCTTATGAAGTTAGAATAATAATTATTATTATAAATTTAATGTTTTTAATTAATAGATTTAATTTAAATGATTTTTATATTTACCAAATTAATATAAAATTTTTTA
>NW_026083105.1:99719-120093 GCF_020184175.1 Aphis gossypii
GTATTATTATACATGCATAAAATTTTTTTTATTAAATTGTAAAAATTTTTAGTTTATAAATTTGAAAATTATTTTGAAATAAAAAAGTATTCACATTATTGTAATGTTTGATAACGGTGATGACGATACTATTTATTTTAAAATTTTTAAAAGATCTCAACGAATACCTATAGTAATTAATTCTGATTTTGAATGTTATTTAAAACCTATAATAAACAACCAAGACATTAAAACTAAGACATTGATAACTCATAAACATAAACCTATGAGTTATGCATTTTACGTAAAAATAGATTATGACATTATACCTAAATATTTAATAAAAAAATATAAATTCCAACAAAACTTCATGTTATAGAAACCGTAATGCAGCAAACATTTCATAAAGACAATGATAGATATAGGTTCAAAAGTGTGTAATCTTTATAAGATAAATATATCCATGGACAAATTAACTGTTGATGAAGAGCATACATTTCAAAATGCTAGATTGTGAATGCTGCTTCAAATCATTTAAAAACGATAATTTATTTAAAGTAAGAGATCATAATCATTTTACAGAACGTTTTAGATCAGCTGTTTATTTAAATTGTAATTTTGAATTAACTAATGTTTCATTTATTCCAGTATACTTTCATAACTTAGTCTATGACAGTCATTTCATTGTTCGTGAACTTGGTTGTAATGCAAATGATATTCATGTAATACCTAATTCATCAGAAAAATATATATCATTTAGTAAAACTATTCAAGATAAATTCAATATAAAATTTATTGACACATTTCGTTTTATGTTAGAGTCTCTTAGTTCACTAGCTGATAATTTATCTGAAGACAAAACTAGATTTAGAGAAACATTAAAAATATTTTCTTTGTCGACATTAAATTAGTTACACGAAAAGGTGTGTTTCCTTATGAATATATTGACCATCCTAATAAATTAAATGAAACTTTTTTACACCAAAACAGTTTTTTTATAATTCATTAAAAGATGAAGATATTAGTGATGAAGATTATGCGCATGCTCATAAGGTTTGGAAAAAATTTAATATAAAACATTAGGAGAATATAGTGACTTATACTTAGCAACAGATCTATGTTTTCTTTCTGATGTTTTTGAAAATTTTAGAGATCTTTGTTTACAAACACTTAAACTCGATGCTTCACATTTTATGACCGCTCCAGGATTTGCATTCGATTGTATGTTAAAACATACTAATGTTAAATTAGAACGGCTTAAGCAGTATGATATTCAATTTTTTCTGGAGAACGGATAACGTGGTGGAATTTGTCATTCAGTTAAAAGACATGTAAAAGCTAACATTACTAATATTCAAAATATTAATTATGATTCAAACAAACCTGTAACGTGGTTAGCTTACTTGGACTGTGTAAATCTATGTGGAAAATCAATGCTATCTGCTTTACCTCATAAAAATTTTGAATGGTTTAACGATTTGACAATAGATATAACACAAATTGAAGATGATGCTGAATATGGTTATATTTTAGAAGTAGATGTTATTTATCCAAAACAATTACATGACAATTATAATGATTCCCCATTTTTACCTGAGAATAAATGTCCTCCCAATTCAAAAGTAAAAAAACTATTAACAACATTAGAATCGAAATTTAATTATGTAGTTCACTATAGAAATTTGAAACAGGCCATCGTTAATGGATTAAAAGTGAAAAAAGTTCATAGGATTCTGCGTTTTTCACAATCTCGTTGGATGGCACCATATATAAATTTATGTACAAATATGAGGGTTAAGTCAAGGAATGAGTTTGAGCGACAATTCTGGAAACTGTTAGTGAATAGTGTCTATGGAAAATGTATGGAAAATGTAAGAACACGTATGTCAATGTTTCTAGTATCTAACGAAAAAAAAGCACATCGATTAATGTCGAAAACAACATTTAAAGATCGAACTATATACACAAAAAAATTAATGGCCATTCATATGAATAAGGAAAAAATTAAATTTGATAAGCCTATTTATGTAGGATTTGCAATATTGGATATTTCAAAGTCAATAATGTATGATTTTCATTATAATGTAATGAAAAATATGTATAGAAATAAAATTAACATTGTGTATTCAGATACTGATTCGTTAGTTTACGAAATAAGAACTTCTAACTTTTTCGATGACATAAAACAAAAATTATTTTCTTACTTTGATACTTCAAATTATCCGAAAAATCACTATTGTTCTAGTGTTCGTAGAAAAAATCAACCAGGTTATTTTAAAGACGAATTAAAATCTGAAATCTTATTAGAATTTATTACTTTACGTCCTAAACTCTATGCATATAAAACAAATAAAGATGAAGTAAAAAGAGCTAAGGGTGTTAAAAAATATGTTATTAATAATCACATGAAGTTTGACAAATATTTAAATATATTAAATGCATATATCAATAATTCAGCTAGTCAACAATTATGTAAATCGGTATCCCGTCAATTGATCGAAAACAATTGATCGCATAACAATTGCTCGAAAACTATTGATCGAAAAACAAATTGCTCGCAACGAAAATTGATCGAAAAGAATAATTGCTCGCAAAACTAAAAATTATATTATTATTATAATATTATTGATACCTACCTACCTTATTATTATTTTTTTTTAAAGTCCATATAAAATTGCTAAATAATATAAAAAAAATGGTCGTATAAAATTGCTAAACAGTAAATAGTAAATCAATCTCTAAGGGGCCCGGCAGAGAATAAGTTTAGGAAATGCTGTCAAAGAGCTTTTAATAATAGACCGGCTCACTTCATATTTCCGTCGAGTCATATCGATAATAATTTTATATAGTACATCGACGTAGTGCACTTTGTACTTAGATATAAAGATAATATTGGATTCAACCACGATAGTAATTTTATATCGTACGTTGACGTGGTGTATGGCAAATCCGAGATTATTATCATTTCAGTGTTCCTATCATTATAGTGTACCTACTTCAAATACATTTGACACGTTTTAAGTTTAGCCATCATGAGTTAGTGTATGTAAATAGTGAAAAAAATAAAAAAATGTTACAGTATAAAGGATTTTTACATACACAAGAAAAAATTTATAATGAAAAAGTGTATTGGAAATGCTCCGAAAGTAAAAAAATAAAATGCAAAGGTCGAGTTCATGTTGTGAACGAAAATATCGTGAAGTTCATCGAACATAATAATCATGTACCAAATGCAGCAAAAATTGAAGTTAAGAAGGCTGTATCACATTTAAAGGAGATTTCTTCCCAAACTACGCTTAGTACTCATGCTGTTATTGGAGAAATTTCATCTCAGGTATTATAAAATATTATATTTTACTATAGCTAGGTACCTAATATAAATATACATTAAACCTATAACAATAATTTTTAAATTAATTAAAATTATTTTTTATATAATTAGTTACCAAGTGCTCTTGCTGCAGATATGCCAAGTGTTCAAACGTTAAAAAGAACAATTCAACGTCTTCGGCAAAGAGAAGAAGCTTCTCCTCCTAACCCAAATAATTTTGATTTTATTATTCCTGAGGAGTATCGAAATACAAGTGACGGTGAGTTATTTTTACATTATGACAGTGGCACAAACCTACCGCGTATTTTGATTTTCACTACACAAAAAAATTTGGATTTTATGGAGAATTGCGAACATTGGTTCTGTGATGGAACGTTTTCGGTAGCTCCACCGATTTTTACACAATTATACACAATTCATGGTATATGCTATTCAAATGTGATTCCCAGTGTCTTTGTATTACTACCTGATAAAAAGAAGATACCTATCGTCGGATGTTTGATGCATTAAAGTCATTAAAACCAAATTTAAATCCAAAAACTATAATGATTGATTATGAAAAAGCTTCTATTAATGCAATTAAAACAGAATTTCCTAGTACTAAAGTAAATGGGTGTTTTTTTCATTTGTCCCAGTGTATATGGCGTCATGTTCAGGAATTTGGCTTACAAAAAAAATACAGTGAAGACCCTGAATTTGCATTGCAAATAAGAATGTTACCAGCTTTAGCATTTGTACCAAAGGATGATATAATAAGTTCATATAATGTTTTAATTGAAAGTAATTTTTATACAGAAAATGAAGAAATATTAGAGCAATTTTTAGACTATTTTGAAAATACCTGGATTGGTAAATTAGACAGAAGAAGAAGACGAAAACAACCAAAATTTGAAATTGAAATGTGGAACTGTTTTTTAAGAATAGAACAAGATATAGCTACAACAAATAATTCCGTTGAAGGTTGGCATAACTGTTTTACGTCAATCATAAGTGGAAAACATCCATCAATATGGCGTTTTATTGAAGCTTTAAAGAAAGAAGAAAGCATAAATCGATTAAAAATTGAACAGTATATATCTGGCATAGAACCTCAGAAAAAAAAAAATATCAAGATAGGGCTAAGAGAATTAAAAAAATTTGCACTGATTACAATGATTTATTTATTCTAGATTATCTACGTGGAATAGCCTATAATTTTCAATTACAAATTTAATTTTTAATTTTACGTATTATCTATCCTTATTTATATATACCTAACCTATCAATTTTATATGACCATTTTTTGTAATTATTTAGTTATTTTATATGACCATTTTTAAATATTATTTATCAATTTTATACGACCATTTTTTGTAATTATTTAGTTATTTTATATGACCATTTTTAAATATTATTTATCAATTTTATACGATCATTTTTTGAAATTATTTAGCAATTTTTAACGACCATTATTTAAAATTATTTATTTGTTTAATACGACCATTTTTTGAAATTATTTAGTTATTTTATATGACCATTATTTAAAATTATTTATTTGTTTTATATGACCATTTTTTGAAATTATTTAGTTATTTTATATGACCATTATTTAAAATTATTTATTTGTTTTATACGACCATTTTTTGAAATTATTTAGTTATTTTATATGACCATTATTTAAAATTATTTATTTGTTTTATACGACCATTTTTTGAAATTATTTAGTTATTTTATATGACCATTATTTAAAATTATTTATTTGTTTTATACGACCATTTTTTGAAATTATTTAGTTATTTTATATGACCATTTTTAAATATTATTTATCAATTTTATACGACCATTTTTTGAAATTATTTAGCAATTTTTAACGACCTTTTTTAAAATTATATGATATATATTATATACCTATATTATAATATATTATATATAATTATATGATTATATAATTTTTATATGACCTTTTTTTTATTTATCAATAATAATATAATTTTTAATTTTGCGAGCAATTATTTCTTTTCGATGAATTGTCGTTTACGAGTAATTGTTTTTCGATCAATAGTTTTCGATCAATTGTCATGCGATCAATTGTTTTCGATCAATTGACATGTATCCGGAATTCTGTAGCTGCTGCTATGTTCACAAATTGGGAACAGCTTTCAACGGCTCAAAGGGAGGAAAAAGGTAAAATATATTTAACTAATGTGATAAAAAAGAATAACAGTTAATAAAGTGCAAAATAATTAATAATTTAAATCAAAATAAGTTCATGCTTACAATATACGTTATAGTGTTATACATATTTTATAATTTTAATATTCTAAAATAAAAACCTAAATAAATAAAAATTAATTAAAATATTGTAAATTATTGATTTTAATAAGTATTATTAATAATTGATTTAATTAATGAATAAATGTTGTCTTTTTATATTTTGTTATACTGGAATGGGACGGATCCTGGTCCCATAAAATACTCTGCGTAAAAATCTCTGACTTCAATTCCTTGAGATCGTACTCCCGGTCCTCTATTAGGTAAACCATCTATTAAATAGCTTGTATCCATGTCCTCGAAATTATAACCATCTCTTTTGCGGACAAAGTTGTGTAATATACAACAAGCTTTTATGATGTCGTCCGCAAAATCTGGTTCAACCAATATTGGAGTATGTAACACTCTCCACTTATTTGAAAGTACGCCAAATGCACATTCGACCGTCCTTCTTGCTCTCGAAAGCCTGTAATTGAATATACGGCGAGTATTTGTAAGTCCACGACCTGGATATGGTCTCAGTAAGTTTTTGTGTAGTGCAAAAGCTTCGTCAGCAACAAAAACGAAAGGTTGAGGAGAGTCGTCGGTATTTGGTAAGCACTTAGGTTCAGGAATATTAAGCTGATTGGCATACAATTTTTTTCCAAATGGACATTGCTTAAATACACTTGAATCAGATTCTCGTCCAAATGCCCCAACATCAATACAAACAAAACTTAAATTTGAATCCACTACAGCCATAAGAATAATAGAAAAATATTTTTTATAATTGAAAAAATATGTTCCTGAGTTTTGTGGATTCTTACACCTTATTTGTTTCCCGTCGATACTCCCAAGACAATTAGGAAAGTTCGTACTTTTATAAAATTGTTTTGATATATCAAGCCATTGTTCCGTAGTCGGCGGAGACATTTCTGTCGGTTGTAATACTGTCCAACAAATTTGACAAGTATCTTTGACAATTTGTGCTACTGTACTCTTCCCAATATTAAATCAAATTGCATCGCTTTAAAACAAGTTCCAGTTGACAGATATCTAACAATAAATTTTAAAGTTTATTAATATGACGATCGAATTAAATTTTTAATTTTAGCAAAGGATTTTAAAGAAAAAAAAAAATGGAGACACTACGCGACAATTATATAAAATATATAAACCAGGAGAAAAAATATAAAAGTGGTTCTGGTGCTACAAAAAGGAAAAAATACCACTTCGCTGATATGTTATCGTTTTTGAAACCAAATTTAGAGAGAAGAAGGTAAATATAACATAGTTATAATATTATGTAAAGTCAGATTTAAAAATTGATTATTTAGAACTGTACAAAAAAAAATGTATCTGAGATTTAAATTTTAAATTTTGATGAATGTATTCATTTTTAAATAATGTGTTTAAAATTTAAAACAAGGTTTCACATAAGTAGTTCATTCTGTTGCGAAAAAATCCAAAGAATATACAAATATAATAATATAAAATACTGTAAACTGTCTCCGTTCAAAATCGTTAAAAATTAAGTTAAAACGTTAAGTTAATTAACTCGTTACTTTTTTATGAAATTAACTTTTAACTTAATAAGTTACTATTTTTAAAGATTAACGTGTTAACTTCGATTTAGTTTTATTCAAAAATATTTAAATTAAGTAATTTTAGTCCAAAGAATAATGCAAATTTTTGAATAGTTTTTTAGAAAAGTAGGTTTTTTGATTGCTAGTTAATACTCTGATGTATCATTTTAAAATTCCCCAGTAATTTTCTTGTGCATAAAGAAAAACTATTTAATAAACATTAATATGTGTCTGGAATTTTTTATTTTTAAAATTAGAACATTTTAACTTTAAATTAAGTTAAGTTACTTTTTTAGATTCTGAACGAAGTGATGAATGTATTGATTTTACAATGATGTGTGTTTTTTTTTTGTGTGTCTGTGTACAGCATAACTAGTCGAAACAATGCTGCAATTTCAAACTTTGGGGGTAGTTTCCGATGTAAAAGTGAATATCCTTGGTGCATTATACAGGTCAAAAGTTAACATTTTCCAACAGTTTTCAAAAAAATCGAGAAAAACAAAAAAAAAAAAATGACGGAAAAACGGGAATTTTTACGCAAAATCTGTTTTCGACCAAATCGATTTTTTTATATGGTTGTAATTCAAAAACTAATCTCTGTAAATACTTGAAATTTTCACCAAATTTTTATGTCAGTGTTATCTATATACGGTTAAATTTTCAAAAAGTTTTGACTTTTTTTTGAGTTATTTATAGATCATAGAAATTTTCGATTTTTATGAGAATTTTTTTTTTTGAAGTGTCGATAAAATTTTTTTGGCCCTATCAAAATACTTGAAAACTTAATACAAAGTAACTTAACTTAACGAGTTAAAAAAATATTGTTAACTTTCCAAACTTTATAGATAATAATAATATAAATTTTATTTTTCGCATCAGCTATTGTTATAATAATTATATTAATTATAATTTTTTGTTTTACCATACTTTTTATTTTTATAATCACCTAACTAAATATTTAACATTTTTATTTATTTGAATAGTACATCGGGAAATTTTACAAATGACACACAAGTTGATCAACAGGTTTCGGATACAGATGACCAAGTTGATGATCATAATGCATTATTGGACACATCACAACAACTAGATATGTCCACCACAAGCGCACAAAATACCCTTCCGAGTACTTCGAAAAAAAATAAAAAAAATACGAAAATGACTGATTTTCAAAGCAAACTTTTGAACCACCTTGAAAAACAAGAAACTACCGACGCAGATGAACATTTTTTAAAATCTTTACTTCCCGAAGTAAAGAAATTGAGTGAAAGTAAAAAATTGGACTTTAAAGTGTATGTGCTGAAATTTTTTCAAAATGAATCTCGTCCACAAAATTATAATTATTCTTATCCGACTGCAGTCTTTCAACAACAAAATAATACTCCATATTTTCATCCCGGGTTAAATTCATTAAATTCGTCTTCTCCAATGTTATATCAACAAGCATCTCAATCACAAAGTTCAATAGATACTCTACACCACATAACATATTCTGAATCAGTTCCTACAATCAATATTCCCAACTGCAACCACCTTCTGAAAACATACCACTTTATCAACCAAAGTCACAACTGTTTACTCCACATAATCTCCATGATAGTAATCAACACATTTAAAATATATCAATAAATATATTTTCAAAAAGGGATATTAATTTTATTTTATTTTTATTTATTTTAAAAGTTTATAAAAGCTAAACAGTTTTTTTTTATTTTTAACTATATATTATATTTGTACGAGTATTTATATTTTATACTCATTATACAATTTAGTTTTTTTGTTATTTAAACAGTTAATATATTTTTATTTTATTTTTAGAAGTTGTATAAAAGAATATATCTTTTCATAACGTATCAACAAACAAGTCTTTTTTATATTGTAGTTATTGTAAAAAATTATAGGTACCTATAGTCTATACAATGTTCAGTATAGAATATTTTTAGTGATATTAATATGCGTAATCACGCTTATGCAATTTTGTCTAATTAAAAAATGTATAACAATTCTTATTTTAGCGATAATTTAATAATCTTAATACTATACTCTAACTTTTTATAATTTCAAACAATTTAAGGTAAATAGGTAATATATTTTCTTGACTTACCGTATAGTAACCGTCAGTCTAACCTCCGGACTTATAGGATTACGCATATTAGTAGTTTCTTTCGTTAAATGTTGACGAAGCTTAGCTAAAAGTTCATCGAATGATTTCACCGACATTCGGTAATATTCAAAAAACTTTTCGGGGTGTTGACGTATATTTCCGTAAAATTCCGAAAAGTTTTTATTTTTTTCTCTATCAGAATTTAAGGGGTGTACCCAATATCTTCGTTTCGGAGGGGTAGGTTCATCTAATTCTCCAGCAGCTTCTGCTGCACACAACACTTTTAAAAATGTTTTATTAGACATAATATTGACTATCGACCTTACGATACCAAGTCTAGATAGAAACTAAATTTATTTTTCATTCTAAATTAATTTTTAGTTCCCAAATTAAGACTTAAATATATAAGAAAAGTTTAAAAATATCCCTAACGCATCCAGTCACAACGCAATGCAACGCATCGTGTGGTCCGATATATTATTGCGGCGTCGCCGCAATGTATTTTGACGCATGCGGCAATAACGCATCGTGTGGCCCGAGCCTAATAATAATAGTAAAATACAAATATTGCTAATTGCTATACAGTATACAGTATGCAATATACACACAGTACCTATTAACAATGATAATTAATAACATAGGGGCCGTAATTCCGAGAAAAATGAAAATAACAATAATAATAACAAATCATGGTATTTCTATTTCCTAGTACTTCCGACGTTTAATTTTAGATACGAGTATAGACTATAGGACCATAACTGAACTGGTGTAGTTTTCAAAACTAAAGGACCGACGAAGACTGGACCGTGTGTTCTTTTAAATAAAAAGACTGGAAAAGACTGGACCATGTATTCTTTTAAATAAACGGACCAAAAAAGACTGGACTATTCATTATTTTTAAATAAAAAGACCGACTAAAATATTTTGTATTTCATTTAATTAACATTTATACATAATCAACAATTTTAAATGTCTTAAGTTCAAATTGTAAGTAAAATTGATATTATTATACATATTATACGATATCATATGTTTTAAAATAACAAAAAATATAATTATTCAATTATACAATATAGATATGTGGTATTAATTAATTTTTTAACTTAAACAATTATGAAAGTGTTACTAATGGGTGGCTGCTTTCCTCAAAACTGTCTCATATATATAAATTGTTTTAAATGTTTTCTTTTTTTTTTAATAATTTATATATAAAAATCTGTATTTCACATTTGCTTATTGTGCCAACTGGTACAGATTGTAGATTCCTTTAAAAAAAAAAAAAAAAAACTAAAACAATTAATACATTTGATATTTATAGTACCTATACATCTCTTACAATATTATATCCACAAATTTACAAATAAAAAAAAAAAAAACATCATATCATAAAATTATTCAATATAGAACAGCTACTGATTATGCTAAATTCACGATTTTATAAATAAACTATAATTACTTATACAATTTACAATAATAAAAAAAAAAAAAATGAAAAATTACAATAATATTATACACTATTTTCTTTTAAAATAAAAATACATTTTATATAATTATCATTGAACACTCATTATTTCAAAAACTATGAACGCTTAAGAAAATATTTTTTTATGTTGTTTCAAGTTGTTAAAAACCTCACGGAAAAAAATAGCTTGTGTATACAGCCAGAATATTGCTGCTATAACCAGAATATTTGGTTGCGCTCGTGACAACAAAACGTTCTGTAAACTTAACAACGTATTTTATGCAAACTGGTTTTGATAGTGGTAACAGAAGCTTTAGTAATTAGTAAGATATTATATTTGATAAAAGTTACCAAACATTCTGGAACTATTACAACAGTCGGTTTTAGATTTTAACAGATCGTTTGGTAATCCAAACACTGCTTTTTAGTAAAAGATATTCTAATTAATAGTAATTTTTGCTAGCGTTTACAATCATAGCATTAATATATTGATAAATTCAATATACATTTTGGTTTGAACAAACAGTATTATAATATAACCTTTATGGGGCGTTCCCACGAGGCGTTAATCACGACAGTGAACCACGCTTTCGTGAAATACACTCGTGTGTGAACGCATAGTCGTTAAACTTACTTTCGTGAGGAACGGCGCACGACTCAAGCGTGGATAGATCAAACGTGTTTGATTTTCAGTCGTGATATACCGTTCGTGAAGCCAAGATGTCGTCACAGCAAAAATATCGTGTAATTAAGTTTAACGACATTGAAACTACGCGTTTTTTGGAGTTATATTCTATGGAAAAGGTGTTATATGATCCAAGTTTGGAGGAATACCGTGATAGAGATTTACGTGCCGCCGCAGCTAAGAGAATAAGTCATGAATTAAATATTCCTGGATTTGGACCAAAAGAAGTTATATTAAAATTCAAAAATTTAAGAAGCTCTTTCAGTCAGGAATTAAAAAAAATATCAGACAGTGCAAGGTCTGGAAAAGGTACAGATGACATATACAAGCCAAAAGTATTTTGGTTTGATCAGATGAACAGTTTTATTCGTCCGTTTGTTCAACAGCGACCCACACAATCGAATCTGGTAATTACTTTTTTTTTTATAAAAATATATTTCGGTATATAATAATTTAAAAACGATATACGAGTATTAATTTAAATTTAAATTAGTATGAATAATGCGTTGTTTTTAGTAACTATTTATAATATCTTATCTTATCTTATCTTCTATGAGTATTGTATAAAAAATCATAAAAAAAAAAAATTTAACGTAAATATATTTATTATCCACACGATTGTAAACAAAAATAGATTTATATTATTAGTTATTACAGTTCATTTGACACATCAGTTATATGGTTTTGCCAGGGAACAGCTCCTTCGTTATTAAAATAATCACGATATTTATTCCGTATTTGTTGTGCCTCCATATTAGAATGTTTGTGGTTAGTTGCTGGTAGATTCTGTAATCCACTATTATTTTGACGCCATGATCCAAGAAAAACTCTGTGGTTCTCATCCTCATAATCAATCAGATCTCCCGTCACATACCGAGGGTTGTTTTTTTCAACCAATTATGAATTGCACAGCATGCGAGGACAACTTTGTCTAACGTTTCTAATTTTAATGAAATTGGTTTTTCAAACAATCTAAATTTACTCGCGAGTATGCCAAAGGCGTTTTCCACTACACGTCTTGCTCTTGACAATCGATAATTGTAAATCCTTTCTGCAGGGGTTAAATTGCGTCGACTGTAGGGTTTCATTATATAATTTTTTAACGGAAATGCATCATCAGCCAAAATAACGAAATTGTTTGGTATGGCTAGTGAGTTTGTTTCTAAAGCGTTGTACAAAGAGCTATTTGAAAAATTCCTGCATCTGATCCTCTCCCTTTCGCTCCAACATCAACATATAAAAAACAATAATCGGAATCTACCAAGGCCATTAACACAATACTATAACTTTTTTTATAATTAAAATAATCTGAACCACTTCCGGGAGGAGCTCGTATGACAACATGCTTACCATCTAGAGCCCCTACACAACCAGGAAAATTCCATCGCGTTCTAAAACCATATTCAATGTTTTTCCACTCATCTGATGTTGCAGGGACCTCAAACATTATATTATTAAAATATGAATAAACTAATAATATTAACACATTATTATTTATATTACAGATACTTCCTATAGAAAATTCCTCAGAGGCCTCAATAGAAAATAGTCTACAATCAGAACCTAACTTTGAATACAGTACTAGCCAAAACTCTGAAGACGTGATACAGATTGCATCAAAAATTGATACACCACCTGCGAAGATAATAAAAAGAAAGATTGAACCACAACCATCAACATCAAAAAATAAAAAATCTATTCATGATCATGAAATAGGATTTATGACAAGTGCAATTGACAAATTACATGAAATTTCAAATCGCGCATCACAAGTCGCTACAAATATAGATGATAGTTATGATCATTTTGGGAAATATATCGCATCAATGTTAAGAAGTATAGGACCACCAACAGCAATACGATTACAACAAAACTTCATGAATCAAATTACAATTGCTATGTGCCCACCAGAATATGTTACTGATAATTCAACGGCTGGAACATCAAGTGGAAGACAATCAAATTTAAGTACTTTTTCGGCTAGTAATGATGACGACTACATGACATTATTTACAGATTTATAATTAAACAAATTTTATAATTATAATTATTGTTATAATTAAACAAATAAAAGTTCACACTATTACTAATAATTTTATCGTTATTATGATTATTTTATTGTAATCTATACACCTAATACGGGCACAATAATATTTAAATAATATTTATAATAATTTAAAATTTTAAGGTACTTACTTGTATGAATTCTGCTAGTTCATTGTATATTGCTTCACAGGTTTCTGGAATAAATTTACTTATTGTGTTTTTTGGAACACGGAACAAAAATTCTAAACTTTTTAAGGAATCACCTGAAGCTAAATACCGTAAAGTCACCTCTAATTTTGTTTTTGCACTAATTGCTTGTCTCATGTTAGTGTCAGATTTTGAAATAATATTTGTAACACGTTTTAAGAGGTATTCAAACTGAAATTCAGTCATTCGCAGTAGGTTTCTAAAATCTTCTGGAAAATTGCTTTTTAATTCCATACTAACCAAGTTTGACGCTCCTAACATATTTCTTCGCTGTATCCATTCTCTAAACCAAAAACGTCTTTTTTTTCGTTTCTTGTAATTGTGTCCTGTAAGCGCTCCATCTTTTTTGCTAAGATAGTAGCAAAAAACGAACTTAAAACAGCACAACTTTCAACAACCAGATCATTCATGTTCGATGTTTCGATAGTGAGTGAAAGTCAAAACACGAGGCGTGAACGGCACGAACCCAAAACCGTGTGAACGTTTCATCAATTCACACTTTCGTGAGTGTCACGAACGAAAGTTGACTAGCGTGGTTCACTGTCGTGATTAACGCCTCGTGGGAACGCCCCATTACAATGTGTTGTGTTACGGTACCAGTCTTCATTGTACTCAGACTACATATAATTTTGTACTAATTACAATTGTATTATACATAGGTACTGTAGGTAGTTGATTTATTATTACCGTTTTTTAATTTACACCGTGTTTATGAGCAGGAAAATGGTAGAATATAATATAAGTAAAATAAAACACAAAAAATATATTATATGCATATATTAAATTTAAAGATTTTTTATTAATCACGTAGTTTACAATATAGGTATAATATAAATAGTTTAATAGTTCAATATTAAATAGTAACTTCTTAATTAATAATTATAAATATATATTTAAATACAATTCTAACAATATTTTGATTTATAATTAATATTTTATATAATAATTATTATTGAATAATAAATAGGTAGGTACCTACATTAATAAAAAAAATAAGTAATAAAATAATTCATAGCTTAATATTGATATAAATTATAAGCAATAACTTAAGAATTATTCCTGTTTTATATAGAAATAATTAATTTTAACACATTAGTTATCAAATTGTTAAATACTACTTCTTAATGTTACATATAAAGATCCATTTGACATTATACTGATATTATTGGGAATGTGGGAATATAACATATGATGATATACAAATTTATTTTTATTTTTATGTTTTACTTCATAGGCAAAAAAATGTTCATCAAAAATAATGGTACTCAGTAGACAACACTGAAACACAACTACTTTATTATTACAAAGATAAATAGCGTCTATGATACCAAACTTGGGGAGACTATTCTCCCCAATGTCTAGAGTAAGGATCATTTTATACTGGTACTTTGTGCCTTTAACTGAAATCCACGAATAACAAAATAAGGAATCTAATGAGTCAATTTCGAGAAACTTTTTAATATAATATTTTTAACATCACTATCACATATAAGATTATTAGAAGGACCAGATTCTATGTCATTACTTAATGTACCTTTGAGAAACATGTCATTCAATTGTAGTTGATGTTTGATAGCTAGACTCATGCAAATATTGCGCCTATTGCTGGTAGTATTGGCTACTGTTTTAAAGATTCTATGCTTCGCTTCAAATCTCATACTCCATAAATGAACTAGAGGGCCCAATTGTTCAATTATAGTATGATAATGTTGCATAAAATGATATTTTGGCTTTAAATCAAGTTTACTATATTTTATATACAAGTTATTATGTTCTGAAACAAGAGTTTCAAGTAGTACACAACAATCTTTTTGTATTGATGTAGACAAAACTATATCAACAATATGTCTCAGTGAAATATAAAGGCACCAAATAGGATTGTTTCGAGGTACTAAATCACCAATCAACAAACCAAAATAACGAATTAAAGTTAGCATTTCAGATGCAGAAAGTCTTATAGAGTTTTTTCGAATATAGTCTGTATGTAGTACAGAGGGTTTACTACCTTTATCAGGGCCATAATCAAAACATACTAATCTCTCATTAAGAACTTGTAAAGAAAAAAGTTTCAAGTTTTCAACATAGTAACGTATTAAGAATGCCAAGTCATATTTCCCTACCCCTTCTAACACATCGTGCATGACGTCCATTCCAACTTGATTTAATACATTAAAACCACGCACATTATTCCAAACACAAGCTTCTTTAATTCCACTATTTGAAACATCTTCCTCAATCACATCCAAGTTATATTGCTCTATAGTTCTCAACATTTTATTATCAACATAACACTGTTTTTTTATTTCATCTTTTCTCAATTTACATACTCGACACGGGTAATTTGAAGAGAAACTTTCAACAAATCCAGTTATACTATGTATTCCGAGATTATCACCAACAAGAACACCTAACTCAAATTTTAAGATTCCATTGAAGACATCAGTATTTATGTAAATACCAGTATCTCTTAAATAATTTATTTCATCAATAAGTGGTTTAAAAATTATGTTATTTCCAAACTTAACCCTGTCTGATGAGTGAAATAATAAAGCTAAGGATATAGTATTCAAAGAAGACTGGCGATGAGGAGGTATGCAGGGAATTGAAATGTATACAGCTCCAAGCTTATGAATACCAGAATGACTACCTAATGGATTTCCGATTTCGTAATCATCAAAAAATAAAAAAAAAAGAAGTACTATCTGAGACCCATGTTCTGATTCTTTTTTTTTCCATACACTACCTTGAACAAAATTAATTAAAATTGAGTTTTGAATTTTACATTTATTTATGTACTCCAATGTATCTGATAACACGTTTTTTAATTGAAAAAAATTCTTTAAAACATGTCTTAATGGAATTAACTGCTCTGTGCAATTAATGGGAACCAAAGAATAGGAATTATTTTTTCTATTTTCATTTAATCGTTCACCTATAACATGTTCAAGAGGAGAAATGTATGTGCCGAGTTCGGTAAAATATTTAATTCGTTTATATTCTGTGCCTAGATTCTCAAATGGGCAATCAAGTACATCTAAAACATTGTTAAAATAACCAAAAGATTCATCAGAGATTTTTTCTTCTAAAAGTAATTTGTTAGTATCATTTTTTAAATTATGTTTTATACTAATAAATATATTTTTCATATCTTCGACAATTTTTTGAACAACATTCCGAGGAACTTGTGGGTTTGCATATAAGGAGGCTATACATTTTTCTACAGTGTTGTTTTCAGCTATACAATTATTAATATTTATACCTGATAAAGATGAAAATGTTACTGAACTATCTATTATAGGAAATGTATTACTTGGCTCTAAAGTTAAACTATTTACAATGGTATGGGTTGAATCATTTTGCTGAATTGGAGTAGAAGTTTCTATTGGTGTATGAGTGGCTAAATGTTTTTTGAAAGAATTTAATAAATGAAAGGATCTGTTGCAGTTGTCTTCTATACAATTATATGAAAGAAAGTTATGAGTTGTGTGTTTGATTTGAAAATGTTTACATAACATTGATATGCTTGGTAGATTTAAGCTGCATAAAAAACAATTAGGCATATTTTAAAAATATTAAATAGAAGTGTAGTTTAGTTTACTTATACTTTTTTTATTGATGTATGAATATTGTTAAATTATTACATTTATTATTTTAGTTATACATATTAAACTAAAATGTTAAAATTTATGAAATTTCATTTATATCTAAATCACTAAGAAGAGAATTTACAGAGACATATTCCGTATCCCAAGATGTTTTCATTTTATAGAATCCTCTTTGGATAAAAGTCCATATGGGTAAACATTCTATAGGATACTGAAAATTTAAAGCGTGTATAACCTTAAAACAACAATCAACTGCATAAACAATCGAATTTAAAACATAATATGTTTCATCAACAAAAACAAAATACTGTGAAATTGAATTAATATCAGGTCCTACTATTATTACTAGTGGTTGCAAAGTGATTCCCAAACGAGCATACTTCTCTTTACGCCTTGTAATAGTTTCCTTAACTTCAGAATGCGACCTTAAATGAGTGATAAAACTATCTCTGACTTCAACTTTTGAAGGTCTACAGGCAGGTTGTCCCTTTTTCCTCTTGGTTGTTATTGGGAAAAAGAGAAATGGTAGAACAAGGAAGGCTGCCAATGATGAAGTTTCTTCACCTTCTGAAAACAAATTAATAAATGAATTACCAAAATTGTTTTTTAATTAGTATTAAAAATAAAATTACCTGATTTCAGATCTAGATATTCATTTAAAATACACTTCAATGTAGAATCTTTGAGATTATCTGATATTTTTTTGCCCAAGTTTAATATTTTTTCTTTATATATAGGAAAATGTTCCAAAAGATTTTCTTTCTTTTTAGGATATAGAAAGTCGAAGTCATTAATCAACTGCAATTTTAGTAGTGTTTATTAAAATGTTCATAATTCAAAAATCAAACTTTATCTACCAGCTAGGAGACATTTATAAGACACAATAAAAATAATAATTATAACTTTATAATACTTACAAGGTTAAAACCATTCGGTTTTTTCAATGCAGGAAAGTTTTTCATGTACTGCGAATGTAAAAGCTCTTTAGAATTTGAATTAAACACATTCTTAAAACGTTCTTTTCTGGTGATGGTCCAGTAATTTTCCACAAGGTTCCATGGGTCAGAAGAATTATCCAGCCACTTTATTTCATCGTCAACATTTTCATTACCTGTAATTTGAAAATGAACAAAGGTAATTATATGGTTTAAGTAATAAATGACCATTAGAATGTTAAAACTCATAACATTACCTGCTGTGTCAGTTTCAGTTTGGCTTAATAATGAAATCGATTCGGATATATGTCCAACAGAAGGGGAGCGTCTAGCAGCAATAATACCTGCCTTTTTATACTCTCTTCTTCTATTATTAAAACAATCAAGAAGTTTCCCTTTGGCACTTTTTTTCATCAATGGACCTGAAATGAATAAAATATTGTATAATAATCATGCTAATATTAAAAATAAAATACAGGTTTATATTATATATTTACCATAGTTCATGTAAGGTATAAAATATGTGCTTATATGCTCTTTGGGAAAAACTTCAGTTATTTCTTTAGCAAGTAAAAGTAAACGCTGCGTTTTAATAGACTTATCAGGATCGTCTTGGAGTTCTCTTCTTACTATCAAATTACATAATTTTCTTCGGCCACTATGGTCTAATATACCATCTTTATTGTAAGTGGCTAACAAAGCCTTTCCCTCTGTGGTACTATGTAAATAATTCAACAATTCAAAGCGCTAAAAAATATATAATAAAATATACTTTAGGCATTTTTATAAATAAGTAATACAATTATTATAAATATAACATTAACAAATTAATTTAGTAATAAAATATTGAACTTTAACAAATTACCTTTTCTACAACTGTAGAATTATCAGTTTCAATTCTTGTGTGATTATCAAGGACATCAAAAGGTGCACTTTCGCTTAAGCTACTACTTGATGTTGATGGTTGACTATAAAGCTCATATTCTGAATTATGTTTATTACTGATTAGATTTGTTAGTGATGCTGATAATGGACTTTCAATTGTTAAATCAGGGGTTAATTCAAAGTTGTTTGAAATTTCCTTAATATATATATATATATATATTATTAATGGATATTAATATTGTTTAAACATTATGTTATTATTAATTGGATTACCTATAGACTTATGTGAAACTATTGTGAGTAACGTATCATATAGAAATAACACATCCAAAAGTAAAATATATTGTTATAATAAAAACATTGCTATTGTATGAAATAATTGTGAAATTAAAAAATAATAATTTATAACAGGTATACCTACAGAATTAAAGTTTTTAATTACCTATCTAGAAATTATTTACATGTAATTTAAATTTTGGAATTGAAAAATAAGTAAAATGTAAGTAGGTACTTTCCTGGTATTTCTAAAGAAAATTGTCAATTTAAATTAGTATTAGACCCATTCAAAATTGATGTGGACATACTCCCGGATTATCTTCAAGAGCAAACCATCGACCTTAAGAATGATTCCCAAGAAAAAGAAGACTTTTTAAGTAAAACTTTTGAAGATTTTTGGCTGTGTTATCTTTCTGTACATCCAGAAGTTGGCAATGAAGCTACGAAGCTATTGGATCAGTTTCCTTCCACCTATCTCTGTGAGTCTGGCTTTTCGGTGCTAGCTTATATAAAATCTAAACATCGAGCACGATTGGACGTGGACAGTGATCTGAGATGCGCATTGTCACAGATGTCGCCAAACATTCAAAACTTGATTAAAACCAAACAGTGCCAACCCTCTCATTAATTTTTTATTTAATAATAGTAAATTTTAATTTTCAATTGTAATAATATTTTTTTTTATATTATCATTATTTTTATTTCTATTTTTTTCTTACTTATGCAAATAAATTCATTTAATAATAATAAAACCCATATTACCTCATATTAATCCATTAACCAGCATAAAAGTAAATTATAACATATATATTATATATCCATATATTTATATATATTCACATATATAAGTTATGCATACGTCAATCTTATAGTAGTGAGGGGGCGTGAATTCTTACAACAGTTCGAATGGGGGCGTGAACCTTAAAAGGTTGAGAACCCATGATTTAAATACAATATATTATATAAGATTAGTAGTTAATTGCCACAGTTAAAAATAATACACATACATTTTTTATTTATCTCTATCACTGATAATTACCAGTA